>NW_020862714.1:0-64562 GCF_003713205.1 Coffea eugenioides | reverse complement strand
TCAGAAAACAACCATGGAAAGAAACAGTAAGAAAAAAAATGCAGCAATTTTATTTTGCGTGCAAACACTCCAACAAGCTCTATCAATATGTCATTTACAGACCAAATGCAAGGAATTTGCCCTCCATTACCATCGAATGTCCCCAAACATGAAATTTCTTATAGACGCAAGCAAAGCCAATGAACAAAACAGGAGCAATGAAGCGCAGCTTTTCTTATTTCAGACAAGACTTCCGGATATCATCTTAATAGTAATCGCATGCATGACCCTCTTAAAATATTCTAGAGTGAAATCAACAAGTGTGGAATATTTTACAGCTTGTCAAACTTTAAATGGAACAATTTGGAATCCCAAAATTCCTAAAGAAAACTGGAAAAATCTTTTCTTCTTCACTCGGCTATACTGGAAAAATTCCAGCAGTTTCATTTAACTATTTCCAGTTCAATCTCCCAACATATCAAGAATTTCACATCTATATAGCTTACAAGACTTAAGACACACATATTTCAGGCATTTCTAAACATCATTTCCAAAGAAAATTTCCAAAAACAAGCTGCAATTCCAGCTTTACTCCCTCGGCACAACAGAAATTTTTTCAGCACTTAGTTGGTCATAATCCAGTTTTTTTTCGGCCAAAGCCTTGTATTTGGCACTCAAATCCAGCATGCAACTCCTTAACTAATTAATTAACGTTTCTAGTTCAAAAATCAGATTCGGACAACAGCCACATTCATCCGAAAAAAACCAGAACTTCTGTTTGCTACCTTCGGATGAGCTTGCATCCGGCCAGATTGTTTTTCATTCTTATTTTTCTATCATAACCGAACCAAGGGGCTGCATGCAGAGCTTAATTACCTTGTTCTTAATTAGTTAAACGCATGTATCAGCTCAAACTACTACAAAGAGACAGAATTAAATCTGCATTTTCCAAATCACTCCCACGGCAAATTCCAATTTCTTCCTAATCAGATTTTCTCATGCTTTGGTTTCATCATCCGAGACACAAACACTTCATGCATGACCATAATTCACTGCATCTACCACTAGTGAGCTAATCTAAAACCAGAATCTACCTCAGCTGGAAGCTTAGTTCGCGCGTCAAGATGCTGCGATTTGTTCTTCCCCCTCGGCTCGCTGATGGGCTTGGGATTTGGTTGATTTGCTTGGCTGTTGCAGGCGGTGGAGTTGATGAAGAAAGTGATGGCTCTCGGTCCCCTTCACCAGCTCGCAGGTGAGACGAAGAAAACAACAAGTCTCTCTCTCTTTCCCTCAAGCTTACGGACAGGGACAGAAACGGAAGGCTCGGTTCTCTCTTTCTTTTTGCTCTCGGTTCGTGGTCGAGGAGAAAATGGTAGTAGGGTGTTGTGATGGAGGGGAGCTAGTGTAATGAAAATGAATATTGTGGAGATGAGCCGGTAGTTTATAAGATGTGGTGCTGCAGTGGAGAAATGGATCCAGCGAGGATGAAGTGTTGAGATTGAAGCTTGCACGGTTATCTCCTCTCTCACGCACTCTCGGACAGAACAGGGAAGTTGCAGCTCACCACTCGCATGGCTCTCTCTCTGGTTCCCCTTGTCGATGATACCAAGGCAGGGAAATGTTGTTGTGAGCTGAGGTAGTGGAATGGAAAATGAGTGGCCCCAGTTAAGAGCTCAGCTCACACGATGGTTTGCTGCAACATTTTCCTCTCGGCTGGCTATGGAAGTAAAGTATGGCTGGCTGAGTTTGGTTTGCGTAGGCTAGCTGTGAAGTTGGTGGGTGTGGTTGAGCTCAGCTGGTGGAGGTCTTGGAAGTGCAGAGTGGTGTCCGATTCTCTCCCCTCAGCTCACGGACAGAACAGAAACGAAGAGCTCCCCGTTACCTTTCCTTCCTCTCGGCTGTAAGTGCAGCTCTCACTCACTTGCTCTCGGATGCTACAATGAAGATGAGGTGCAGTTGTGGTTTGATATGTGTAGTGGAATGAATGAAGTGGGTGCCGTGGTTATGGAGATGTTTGAATGTAGAGGTCGGTTGAGTGTTGAGTTGGTATTGAATTTTGATTGGCTGCATTGTGCGGTGCTGAAGCTGCTGTCCCGGGAGTTATTTGTGCAGAGCAGAAAGGAAGTTTCGGTTTATGGTTTGCAGAGCAGAAAGGAAGTTGCGATTTTTTTTTTTTTTTTTAAAATTAATTAATTAGTTAATTAAACAACAAAAATGATAATAATAAAACAAATAACCAAAAACAAAATAATTAACATTTGATGAAAAATAAACTAGAACAATAGAATGCAATTTCCATTTCTTTTCCATTTCCCATTTTCATCGTTTTTCTCTTTTTTTTTTCATCTTTTTTTTTCAAAATAACTTAACAAAAATAAACAAAATGCCAAAAGATTGAATTTAGAAGACATAAAACATATTTTGTGGGCAATTTTCTTTTTTTCTTTTTTCTTTTCTCTCCTCTTTTCTTTTCACTTTCTCATTTTCATTCATTTTCCAAGAGATTCTATGCTAACAACTTAAAAATAAAAATAAAACTAAAAATCGAATAAAACTAAAATGAAAAAATTAAAAATAAATAGCAAATGAAATTACACCAAAATTTGGTGTCTACAGTTTGCCCCTCTTTGTCTGAGTTTTGAAAAAACTTGAGACAAACAAATAGACACCAAATACTTACCTGTGTTATTCGGCTGCGAAAGATTCCAACGAACAGGAATTCTAATACGGGGCTGACCCGAACATGAAAAATAAAACGGGACTTACCCGAACAGGAATTTAAAATTGGGATAGACCTACGGGATAGACCCGGACAAAAATGTAAAATTGGGATAGACCCACGGGATAGACCCGGACAAAAGTGGGATTGACTAGAGATAGGAAATTCAAATCATGGGACTGGCCCGAACAAGCTTTAATCGCGGGACTGACCCGAAAATGCTTTTGATCATGGGACTGACCCGAAAATGCTTTTGATCGTGGGACTGACCCGAATAAGCTTTTGATCATGGGACTGACCCGAAAAATGCTTTTGTCATGGGACTGACCCGAATATGCTTTTGATCGTGGGACTGACCCGCAATAAGCTTTCTGATCATGGGACTGACCCGAATATGCTTTTGATCATGGGACTGACCCGAATAAGCTTTTGATCGAGGGACTGACCCGAAAATGGTTTTGATCGAGGGACTGACCCGAAAATGCTTTTGATCGAGGGACTGACCCGAAAATGTTTTTGATCGAGGGACTGACCCGAAAATGCTTTTGACAATTTCGAGGGACTGCACCCGAAAAATGTTTTGATCGAAGGGAACTGACCCGAAAATGTCTTTTGATCGAGGGACTGACCCGAAATATTTTTGATCGAGGGACTGACCCGAAAATGTTTTTGATCGAGGGACTGACCCGAAAATGTTTTTGATCGAGGGACTGACCCGAAAATACTTTTGATCGAGGGACTGACCCGAAAATGCTTTTGATCGAGGGACTGACCCGAAAATGTTTTTGATCATCGGTCAGTGGGATTAAACCCGATCCTGCCGTGACGAAATTTGATTCGATTTTGGTTTTTGATTGATGATTTTTGCTTCTTTTTGACTTTTCTTTTTGACTTTTGAAAATCTTTCCAAAAAAATAATTTGCCCCAGTATGATGAATTTTTTGCAATGTGAGTCCAGAGTTGATTCTGTATTGCCATGCCGTTGCATTTTTTGATGAAATTTGCTTGCGACATTTTCAATCTGCCTTTGTTCATTAGGACTCCTTCCGACACCGATTTCAGTGCAAGGTATGATTGTTTTCATCCATGCATGAAATTTCCTGCAAAAGAGAAAAAACAAAGGAATCGCCACCATTATTTGATCCGTTTGTCCTTGAGAATCGTGTAAACATGAGTCTTTGGATGCCTTCGTCAAAGTTGACCGTGGCATCTGACTTGGTTGGATTTGTCATTTCTAAACGTCTCTGATTTTTCCCGACTAACCGAGCGTGCATTTTGCCATATTGTGAAGTTTGCGTAACCGACCTTGCTGAATTTCAACCATTTTCGCAAGATGACTGAACCCAAGTATGCTTTGAATAAACCATGGGGTTATCATTCACCAAAAATTCGATGATTAAAAAGTAATTTCACCTATCATGCAGAAATGAATATGTGAAAGAATGCAAACACAAACCATTTGTGCTTAAAGCCTACAAAAATGCCATGAATACAAGCAATTGAGAAAAAATGAGCTTCCTAAGAATGAATTTGCTAAAGAAATATTTTTACAAAACGACACAGTTTTGGCCAACGGATGTCATATTCGAGTCCCTGAATATCTTTGTTCTGCAATTCGACACTGGCAGAAGTATTATGAAGAGAAATTCCAAATGAACCAAGTCATCAACTGTTCTTCCTCGTGTTTGCTCATTGAAGAAACCTACCTAGCGCCCTTTCGGGTTTTTACCAAGGTTGCCCCCACCTTTTTTTTTTTTTAAGGTGCACTCTCGGATTTTCACCTACGGCAGCAAATGGAAGAGCTTGACCATGATCGACTCAGGAAGGTAAGTTGAAGATTGCTGACATCAGTAAAATGCGCTTCTCTTATAAACCTAAGCGAAGGCATTATGGACATCACTTGCCAGTTGATTAGCAAATTTTCTTGATAGAAATACAGCAAGGGACGAAAGTCAGGACTTTTGTCTTTTGTAATGAGGTCAGGTGGGATGTTTCAAGAAAGGTTGAGGCCTGAAAGCAGGTATGATGAAAGGTGTGAAATAACCTGAGATTGCATCATTTTGAAATCATCTTCAATTTCGAACGAAACTGAGGGAAATTTGCCCCAGTTTGATTGAATTCTCTCTCTTTGCATTTTTCATTGCATTTCCCTCACTTTTACATTTTTCCTCAAAGCTAAATTTGCCCTAGTGTGGGTTTTCTTGTCGTCTCTTTTCTTTTTTTTTCTCTTTCAAAAATAAATTTGCCCCAGTGTGGGGTTTGCCTTGATCATTTTTCTTTTCTCTTTTTCTCTTTTCTTTTTCCAAAATGAATTTGCCCCAGTGTAGGGTTTGCAATCCTCAGGGGCTGCCAAACGAAAATTATTGTTCTGATAGCTCAAAAGGGATGACTAGGGATGAAATGTTTTGATTGGAAAGGAAGATAGCCTGACCTTTGCCTCGTCCCTTGCATGATTTCCAAAAGAAATTTGCATAATCAAAAATAAAACTTCTTACACATGTCTGAGTTGATAGGTTGAGAGACTGTTTGTCCGTCCATCTCTTCAAGGATAAGTGCTCCACTCGGTAGCACCTTTTTGAATGACAAATGGCCTTACCAGTTTAGGCCAAATTCGTCTTTGATTTCATCTTGCATTGGCAAATCTCGCTTTAACTCTTTGTCCTCCTTCTCTAAAGGCTCGGAGGCGGACCTTTTTTGTTATGAATACAGGCCATACGACATTCAACTGCTTTTCATCCATCAAAATCAATCGTCGGTGACGCTGCTTTAACCAATCAGCTTAGAACTTGGCAGAGGAGGGATTTCTTAATGAAAGGCTTTCTTAACGAAAAGATTTTCAATGAAGAGCTTTCTTAATGAAGGGATTTTTCATGAAGGGGTCTCTCAAAGAAGAGGTTTTTGTCCTTCTCAAAGAAGGGATTTTTCAACGAAGGGATTTTTGGCATTTTCAAATGAAGGGATTTGTGGCCTTTTCAACAAAGGAATTTTTCACGAAGAAATTTTTGAATGAATGGTATTATCGGAATCCAGAACAGTGATATTCAAATGGTCAAATAATTCCATCTTTGGCCATCTAAAAGAATTAAAAATTCGGGACAATAATCAAATAAACAGAAAAAACAAATTATGCATTTGATGGAAAAACTAATCAAAACGGAAACAAGACAAAAACTTAGTTGCAAAAGATGTTTTCATTAAGCTATTCACATATGCAAGAAATGGTTTTCGTGAACCTTAGTAAATAACAACCCCTAGATTTACCGAAATTCCCTTCGAGAGGGAAGATACTCGGCCATTCAAATTATGCAAAGCTCCTTCAGGATTTTCAAATTTCGTCGTTGGAGGTGGATGCCTCGAAGGTGTCCTGGTGTTCAGGAAAAGGATTTGTACTTATGATCGGCCCTTGTTCACCTCTTTTCCTTAGCACTATTTCTCCTGCCTCGATCATGTCTTGGACTTTGTGCTTAAGTGCCCTGCAATCGGCGGTTGAGTGGCCAGGTACTCCCGAATGATAGGCACAAATAGCATGTGGATTGTACCCAGCAGGCATGCCATGAAGGTAAGTTGGAGGGGGAATCACGCCTATTTTGTTGGCAACCTTCAATTGCTCATACAATTGGTCCAAAGGCCTGCCTAGGTTGGTGAAGGTTCGAGTACGACTTTGATTGTAGGTTTCAGTGGGTCGGGGATAGTTGTAGGTGGGTCTATTTGGTGGGGGAAATCTTTGGTGGTAAGGAGGCCGAGGACGAGCTTGTTGAAAGCTTGGTTGAGATATTTGGAAAGGGGTTGTAGGTGGGTTGGCATAATTTGGGCGAGGTCGAGGATGAGTGGTATTGGTGTGATAAACGGGATGATGGTTTGAATGGTAAGGGTTTGAGTAGGTAGGGTATTGTCGAGGTCTGGGTCTTGGGGCAGGGTTTCGATCCCAGACAAAAGCAGTTTCCCCCTCTTGCTTTTTGAATTGCTGCTTCTTTCCATTACTACATTGGCTTTGCAAAGCTTCCACTTGAGTTTTCAGGGTAGACACATTAACAATCTTTCCAGCCTTTACGAAATCATCATATTCTTCAAGCTTGTTGACAATAGCGGCAAACGAGCATCCAGTCATGCGGAAAATTTCTTCAAAGTACGGCGGATCCTGTGCCTTAATGAAGGTGCGTATGATTTCGTCCTCAGTCATTGGTGGCTCAACTTTTGCAGCTATTTTTCTCCACCTCTTGGCATAAGTCTTGTGGTCCTCAGAGGGTTTTCTTTTTGTTCCTTCCACCGTGGTTCGTGTCGAAGCCAGCTCGCAGTTATACTCATATTGCCTTACAAAAGCATTGGACAAGTCAATCCAGGTTTTTACTTCTTCGGACTTCAAATTTGAGTACCAGTCGAGGGCATCCCCCTCCAGACTTTCCGGGAACAACCTTAGAGGCAGGTTCTCGTCGTCTACAGGCTTTCCTAACTTGTTAGCAAATAGTCGGAGGTGTGTCTTGGGATTACCCGTCCCATCGTACTTGTTAAACTTAGGGGTTTTGAACCCCTCAGGCAATTGCACATTGGGAAAGAGACAAAGCTCATCGTAGTCCAGGACTCCTTGCTTGTTCAACCCCTGACTCTTCCTCATAAATTCATCAAAACGGTCAAGGCGTTTGAGCAGCTTTATATCAACAGGGACAGAAGATTCCCCCATTTCTGCCTTGGTTTGAAAAGTATGATCAGGCAAGAAAGGCTCGGCAGCAGTATGATAAAAGGTGTATGGCTCAGGTGGTATATTTGAAGTGATTTGGGGTTGTGGACCTCGCGTGCGAGTAAGAAGAAATGAAGGATTAGGAGGGTAAGTGTATGGCAAATTTGTGGTAGGATAGGTGAAAGTTCCTTCGGGTGGAATAATGAAAGGTGGAGCAAAAGTGGTTTGGGTCGTGGCTATGCCAAACGATTCTGGCTCCGGCTGACTGACGGGTTCAGGCTCAGGTTGAACTCCACTACTGATAAGCTCATCGATTAATTTCTTTCGGGCGGCCATTTCAGTTGCCATTTCACCAAACTTCCTAAGCATCTCGGTCAGTTGGACCCCCAAACTTGCAGTCTCAGGTTGGGCTGTAGTAGCAGACCTATCTGACTGTTCCGGTTGTGAACTCATGTTTACACGACTCCTCTGGGCTTGACTACGGGACCGCGTTATGATGGGGCTTCGACGAGAAGCTATATTTAAATATTACCTGAGAATTTTGAAAGGAATTGTCTTTAGATTCAACCCTTGCTTAGTTATTCCAATAAAAATAAAGAAAAGGAAAAGAAAAAGGCAAGAATTAGTAACTATCCAAAAAATTCGGATGCATGTCCTATTGGGGAGCCCTTTTTATGCCAAGGGTAGGCCTAGCATGAAAATGCAATCCTCTAGGGTAAACACTATACCATACCTGACGGATCTGATCAATTCATTGAGTGAAAAATAATTTGAAAAATTTGACCATTGTAGTGACGAGGGATTTGTCAAAATGAGGACAAGTCCGAATAGATTGATCACCTTTGATTTGCAAAACGCATGGGTTTGACCTTGACGAACTCCTATCGAAGAGATTGGAATTTGTCGACAAATTTCCTCAGTGAAGCATGAGTCAAAAACCCAACTGATTAAATAGTTGGATATAATGGATGGTTTTCTCAAAAATTGACTAGATTTCCCAATTTGAAATTTGATATCGAAACCCTAATTGGTCAATTGACAATTTATTAAAAATTGACTGGATTACCCTAAAAGGGAAACAGGTCAAATGAATTAAATGAAATTTAATTTATCCAAAATTAATCAAATTACCCTAACAAGGGTAAATCGATCAAATAGATTGAACGAAACTTGATCTATTCAAAAATCGGCTCGGTTGCCCTAAAAATGGGTAAATTGGCCAAAAGACCCTAAAAAGGGTAAATTGGTCAAATGAATTGACGATTTATTCAAAATCGACCGAATGACCCTAAAAAGGGTAAATTGGTCAAAAGACCCTAAAAAGGGTAATTTGGTCAAATGAATTGACGATTTATTCAAAATCGACCGAATGACCCTAAAAAGGGTAAATTGGTCAAAAGACCCTAAAAAGGGTAATTTGGTCAAATGAATTGACGATTTATTCAAAATCGACCGAATGACCCTAAAAAGGGTAAATTGGTCAAAAGACCCTAAAAAGGGTAATTTGGTCAAATGAATTGACGATTTATTCAAAATCGACCGAATGACCCTAAAAAAGGGTAAATTGGTCAAAAGACCCTAAAAAGGGTAATTTGGTCAAATGAATTGACGATTTATTCAAAATCGACCGAATGACCCTAAAAAAGGGTAAATTGGTCAAAAGACCCTAAAAAGGGTAAATTGGTCAAATGAATTGGATGAAATGAATTTATTCAAAAATGATTAGATTGTACTAAAATTGAATGAATTGAAAAAAATGGATTGGATAAGATGGATGATTTGTTCAAAAATCGATTGAATTATTCGCCCACTGGGTGGTTTCAAAAAATCATTACAATGCCTTGGTCTATGAGCCTCTAAAATCAAATTTTGGCCTCTATATTTATCGTCTCAACAATGAGGAATCATTTGTGAATTTTCTTCGAATTAATGTCCTTTTACGCAAGGGAATTTTACCAATTTTTTATGCAATGGCCAAAAAGTGATTATTAGATGCTCATATTCCAAAGATCACTCTATGAAAATGATCGGATCTTACCTTACCTTGTGCACTACCCCTTTGGATGGTACATGAAATATAAACGTGCAAGTCTCATTGGATTAAGTATCCGAGACACAAGGTGGCTTATTCCTAAACACGGGATTCCCTATGTGGCATTCCCTTTCTATGGTTAATGCATGATGCCAGTTTATTAAAGCAATGTAAATATGCAACAAATATGGCCTAAAGGATATAAATAATGCAACGGGGGGAAAAGGTCTAAACATGAAATGTATTTACTGAAAAGTAAGTGCAAAGACTGAAATTTAGACATGTGAGCTATCTAGTGGGTGAGCCACTAAAAGAGTGCCAAAAGGGCCTCTTATTGCTAAGGCATATGAATGCAAGCCAGGAAAACAAAAGAATGGTTAGTGCAATTGATAGTACACATAACACATTGGGAGCAATTAAGAAAAGAAATACAATAAAGCAAGTAAAAGGGGTGGAACCCCTTCCCTCGTGCCTAATGTGCTTAAAATAGGGTAAGGCTGACTCTAGCCTAGGAAAATGCTAATATGGATGCATGAGGTTTGGTTCACTAATGCCTAGACTCGATAAAGCTTCGGCTCCCAAGCCTTCAGACCTAAAGGCGAAGGGTCATCACTCCCAGGGCCTTTGATCGGTGGCTCGAGTGATCCCTTAGATAGCGCTATGGGCGCAGAGCACACCAGCCGCCTACCCAAGGCGATCGATCCTAATCCTACAAGGCGGTGTGGGAAACGCCCACGAAAATAAAAATAAAATGGGATAAAGCAAGTAAACATGCACGTATGAAGTGTTCCCCTATTTTGAGGGAAGGGGTTGAGAACCACGCGAGGCTCTAAAGGTGACACACCCCCCCAAATGCAATGCAAGCGCGAGATAATCAAGTAAACAACATCCAATCAACCAATCACACATACGTGAGTGAGGGAAAAGTGTGATACGCGCACGAGGTGAAAAAGTCCTATATAAAAATGCAACCCTAATATCTAAATGCAATGCATAAAAAGGGTAGAAAAAGGAAACGAATGGCTAAATCAAATGCTCGGACCCACTTAGGAAGTCCCCAGTGGAGTCGCCAACTGTCGCGCCCCACTTTTTGGAAAAAATAAAATAATTGTTTTTTTTGTTGAATTTTATTGATTTGGGAAAAATGAATTTTGTTGATAAAAACAAAAATGGGTCTAAATGGGACTTTTGAAAATGCGACGATTTGACCCAAGAAAAAATAGTTCAAAAAGGGTTTTTTATATGAAAAATGGAGTCGCCACTTGGTATAGAGTTAGGGTGTACCAAGTCACCCAAAAAGTGAATTTTTAAAGGGAAAAAAGTAAAAAAACCCTTTTGAACGACTCCTAGTCCACGCAAACAAAGAAAAAGGTTCGGGAGTCACATTTGACGAAGGGGAAGGCAAGGATAAAAATCCAAGGCACCCCTTCGACCTAGCCAAGGCTAGTTGCGTGATTTAACCCTTATTTTCCTAATTTTTCCTACCCAAAGTATGTATTTGCAATTTGGACAAAGACTAATGAATGAGAAATGCAATCCTAAATTCTATGATGTCTCTCGTGAGGTTTTTGGTCCCAAACCACATGAATTGTGGCGGCCAATAAAGGGAAACCTCATAGAGGTCGATTGATGCAAATGGTGACTCAAGTGCAAGTGTGCAAGTGTATGAAAAGATTCATGTATGAAATAATGTAAAAAAACAAAGTGTTTGTGTGCGAATGTGTAAAGAAAGTGCATGTGTGAATTTGTATGAAAATCAAAGTGCTTGTGTGTGCAAATGAATGAAAATAGAATAGTACATATATAAGTGAAACTTGAATTTCATTTGTGAAGTAAAGTAAATAAATGATAAAGATGTAGTGAAAAATATGGATTGAGAAATGTAAGAAAAATGTGATTAAAAGAGTATGGAAGTGATAAAAATGAAAGTATGACCCTAGGGGAATGCAACAAGTCGGGTACGGGGGTTGACTTCTAACTTTTCGACTTCGATTTTCCCTTTGATTAGAAGGCGAAACTAGCGTGCTAAGGCTATCGAGTAGCCACACTCGCTCGTTTCCCTTATCGGAAGGGGATTTTCAAGCAAATGAACCCTAACTAGCATGAGATGCAAGTCCTAAAGTGAAGGGGAAGGGGTTTGAGGAACATGCCAAATGGTAAACTAAGGAAATGCATGATATGTGGTGATCATGCACTTAATGAAAAAGGAAAGAAAAAAAAGAACCTATTGGGTCTAGCATTGGACTAGCCCATTCTATGAATTCCGACCAGCGTTGGACTAGTGGAAACGATAAAAAAAGCCACAACTAGCGTTGGACTAGTGTGGTGACGTACATTCATCCATTCCATTCATCTATACTACAAAAAGCGAGTAGACATGCGATTCACTTATAAACACGTAGCACATAACACTTAGCATGCTTGACTAGATGCAAAATCCTAATAAAGCGTTTAACATATAACACATAGGCATGCAACCATTACATTTGCTAATTAAAACAAAAGGGAAAGGGAAAATGGACCAAATTACTTGCTATGCCCTATCTATTACAAGCCAAGAGGTGTACACATACCCCATAATGAATAATTTAAATAAAAGTAAAAGTAAATGAAATAAATGCAAGGAATTAAGAAAGCAAAGTAGACATGCATATACACGTAACACGTAGGAGCACGTAAGAGAGAAGTAAAGAGGATAAAAGAAAGTTATACCTTCCCCTAATGGTAAGCAAATGAAGGAAAATGGCTTCAAAACAATAAAGGGGTCAAGGCATCAATTTAAAAGTAAAGTATAAGCAAAAACATCAAAAACCACCTAATTGCAACTTGAATGAGCTCAAAAAATGCTTAAAGACCAAGAAAACGGAATAACCCGTTCAATTTCCAAATATAGCATCTACTAAAGACCCAAAACAAGCATTACTCAAACATTCAAGTCCAAATAAATCGTTTAAGCACTTCAAAGATCTTAAAAATAAAGGAAAAGTCAAACAATGATTGAAGTTGCAATGATTTTAGGACTTAATAACAAGATACTAGAACATGCTTGGGCTCTTGTGGAACAAAAAGAAACTTAGAAGGATCAAATTGATTAAATGTTCCAATTACTTGGGCCCTAGTGAGTCAAGAGGGGACTTGGGGGGTTAAAAATGTAATTTTCAGAGATTAATTCATGCAGTTTTCATGCAAGCTACGTGAAAATCAACATGAGAAACAACATTCTGCAGCAGAAATTTCTGCTGAAAGCTTTCGGCAACCCAGAAGACAACCGTGACTTTCATTTTCTCAACCTTAACACCATTTTGATCGAAAAATCTTCTAACCAACACATTAAAACATGAATCTAACAACCAAACAAGCAGGTAAATCAAATTCAAAGTGAGTTTCTGCAATATTTTCTCTTATGTTTGCTCAAACGAAACCCAACTCAAACTCACATCTTATTTTCCAAAAAATCAGATCTCAAGCTCACATACATAGCTTTAACTAAGCTGCAAACTATGTCATTACCGTCGCCTCAACAGGTAGAAAATTTAGAAGGAAAAAAACATGCAAGTTCTATGCAATAGCCATGAAACAAGTTTCTGCAATTACTTCACATACTCTAGCAACCGAAGACTGCTGCACATCTCCCTCAAGACCAGATTTCTTGAGCACAACTTTGATTAGATATTTCCAAATCAACATCACAAATTCAGACTAGACAACCCACTTCACAGTTACCACCATTCAAACAAGCAGGAAACTTAGCAAGATCTAGTGCAAAAAATCTGGAAAAACATACAAAAATGGCTCGGCAAAGCTGATTGTTTATTTTCCAGCCAAGGTTTTCTTTCCATTTCAATATGCAAATACGTTCACCACATGCCAAAATTCTGATTATCAATCATCAACTAAACATGTAAATTCATTGAAATGAGAAAACGGAGCTGATCATCAAGGCTAGAAAGAAACTTAAACAGCAAAAGAAAGAGGAAGATTGCTGCAATATTCATCCAGAATTTTTTGCAACTTCAAGCTTTCAAATGCAGGCTTCAAGTAAACTTCAAACAAAACCAGCAAAGACTATCACTTGACCTCATTTAACATCTGGACACTTTGATTAACACAACAAAACTGAATATGCAACAAAAAAAGCAGCAAACAAATCCAGTGTTTCAAACAAAGCCAAAGCTACGGCCATCTAAGGAAAAAGAAAGCTACTCGCGCATGTTGCTTCAACAAGACCAAAGCTTTAAGCTCATTGCAACAGGCTTCATGCGCAGGTTTCTACAATTCTAATTTTCCTGAGATTCACGCCGCATTTCATGACAAATGGCTGGCAACAAGACTGAATTTCAGGCCCTCATTCAATGTTACAAACTCATGTCATGCAAAGGAAAGGAAAATCTGGGCAGAGAGGGGTCGTATGATCACAAATCTGCTGCAAATTCAAATTCCAAACATAAAGTTCAATCCACAAGCTTAATTTTTGAGTAGAACTTCACCCACCAAACATCAAGACTCTAGGCTAAACAACCAAGTATAGAACCTTATCACTTAAACAAAACAAAACATAGAAGAACCTCACTCAAAAAATGCAAAGAAACTCATGCATTCTGCAATTTTCCAGCCGCAACTTTCTTCACTATCCGCCATACAAAACCAGATTTTGATTCAAACAATAGCAGCCAGCATCACAACAACATTTCAACATTTCTAACAAGACTCTTGTAATCTACGGACAGGGAAATAAAATGAAAGGTACTACCTTTAATCTTCTAAAAGGCGGATTGAAGTGTGCGATGATCAGAAGACAAATTCTTGCCCAGCTTCACTCAATTTTCAGTTTCACGTAGCCAAGCCCCCTGATGCTCTCCTTCTTTCTGTCCAGTTCCTCGGTCCCTCCAGGCTTAGCCGCTGCCAAATCCTTCGCTCTCAAAAACCCCGTAGACCTCCAACCTCTCAGTCTCTTCTTCTTGGATTCTCCTAACTCTCCCCCCAGAAACCCAGGTGCTACCTCCTTCCTTTTTAGCCTCTCCCTCGTTCTGTCCGCCGCTCCTTTTTCTTTTTCTGTTTTTTGTCCCTTAGCCGTCACTCCCCTTTGCCGTTTCTTTCTTCTCTCTTTTTTTTTTTTTTTTTTTTTAACTTAATAATTTAACAAAAAATAATAGTAAAACTAAATAATAATAAACAACAATTTTAATTACAAACACATCAAAATAAACAAACTAAAAATAACAAAATTACCATTTTCGATCTTTTCTTTCATTTTTCATCATTTTTTTTTCTTCTTTTTTTTTTCAAAATAACTTAACAAAAATAAACAAAATGCCAAAAGATTGAATTTAGAAGACATAAAACATATTTTGTGGGCAATTTTCTTTTTTTCTTTTTTCTTTTCTCTCCTTTTTTCTTTTCACTTTCTCATTTTCATTCATTTTCCAAGAGATTCTATGCTAACAACTTAAAAATAAAAATAAAACTAAAAATCGAATAAAACTAAAATGAAAAAATTAAAAATAAATAGCAAATGAAATTACACCAAAATTTGGTGTCTACAGCAACTTTGGTTGCAGCTTTCTAACTTTAGAATAGATCAATTTAGTTGAATAAGTGAAGTTGTTAGTAAATTGTTAGAGTTGTTCCACTTTTTCAATATTTTGACTAGTTTTAGTTTGTTACAATTTCTAGTATTTTAATGAGATTGTTTAGGGGATATTTACATTAAATTTGTTCATATGCCTCTATAAAAGGTGAAGTTGATGAATGAGAAATGATAAGTCTTTTTTTTTTTTTTTTTGCAATAACAATGACAAGTATTGTTTCTTAATTTTTTTCCTATGGACTATATATGTACATGATAAGAGTTTATTTTACGTATTTTTAAGTGCATTTTATTAGTTAATTTTGAGTTGATTATTTAGTTTTATAAATAAAATAAAGAGGTTTTTGGTAAAATTATATATTTTTGGTAAAAGTGGATAATATTGCATTTTTAGTGATTTTAATGGTAAAACCTTCATTTTTATGCAGGAATGATGACTCAATCACCAAAGGATGGCAAATGAGGTGAAAAATAGAGATTTGGTGATGAAATTAAGTGGTGAAAAGAAAAATGAAGTGAAAAACGTTCAAATGAAGAATTGCACTTCAAGTCAGTTTTGACACTCTTCAGTATTTTGACCATATCTGGAGCTACACTTATCGGATTGAGGTGATATTTATACCATTTTAAAGCTAAGAAAGAGACCTACAATTCGTATGAAGACATCGAAATCCATTTCTGCCATCTTCATGGGCAAAACGTTGGAATACAGAAGCTGCATTCTGTGGTCGGAAGTTAAAACAGAGGTTTGAACAGGTGACAGTATTTCGATCATATCTCAGGGTACAAAGCTCCGATTTGGATGATTCTTGAAGCATTGGAAAGCTAACTCAAAGGGCTACAACTTTTGTGTTTTGCACAAAAGCTAGTTCGGCCTTCATCATGGAGAAAATTGCAGTTGAAATAAGGCCAGAGTGAAAACGCGAGTAGACAAAACGCGAGTTATGCCGCGTTTTTTGTAGGCGCGTTTTATAGCCGAAATTCTGCAATTTGACTCAGTCAATTCTCTTGTGTTCATACCACTTTCCAGCTATAAGATGCAAGGGAATTCGGTGCACATGCTTCTGCAATAAAAGAGAAGACCAAATGAGTGTGGACAAAAGGAAACATCATATCTTTGACTTCTTTTTACAAAATCTGAGTGGAGGAAATTATGAAGTGAGAGGAATGGAATTTCTACCACCTTTTATGCAGAAATATGGGGAGAGGTCTGGGATCCATTCGTAGCTTAGCTTCTTACAGAAAAACATATTCTCTCTACCTAGGACTTGCAAGGGGCAATTGGGATTTCATCTTGTAATCATCTAAGTTCAAGACAAAGGAGATTTTTGGAAGGCTTCACCATATCTTGGCTAAGACTTTCTTTACTCTGTTTGTATTTGTAATTCATGATGATTTACATTAATGAAGTTATGAGTGTTTTATCATTCATGAGTAGCTAATTTTCTTTATCTAGGGAGTAGATGAAACTTATGGCCAAATGATATGAAGTGATTGTTATTCATTCTTGTTATGTCTTGTATTAACTTATCTACTTGTGTATGTTGGATTACTTGTTGTTGCTTGATCACCAATAGCAGGTTTATAGTTATTTTTATTCATGGAGAAATGGTAAAAATAATGGAATGACACAAGTAGAACTTGAGTTGTATATTCATGAGAATAGAAATACGTTCAAGTGGATGAAATCTGCATTTCATGTGTGAATAAGAACAGATTTAGTATTTACCAAGAGATTAGGACAAACTAATCTGTTTTAACCCATTATTATCATGAGAATGTGATTTTGGTATTTCTGGAAATGAATCCTTGGTTAAACAAGAGCAGTAACAAGTGTTGAATTAATTCATTTTAGATCTTTTGTGTCATAAGTGGAATCTACATCCCTAGATCTTAATATTTAGTGAATTCTACTCCCCTTGAGATATTGCATTTATCTATTTAAGAATTTTTGTAGTTGAATTGAAATCTGAAGTTTCTGCTCAAATTAATTGTGAGTCTAAATAATAGAGTAAATTAGTATCTAATAATTGTTTTAAATTGCTCCTCGTGGGATCGACCCGATACACATCTCGTACTACAATTGCGACCTGTATACTTGCAGTCCAACGGGTGTAAATTCGGAATTAAACTTGCACTTAAAGTAAAAACCCGTCAAGTTTTTGGCGCCGTTGCCGGGGAGCGGCAATATTACAGCCTAATCATCTTTATTAATTTAGACAGCTTTATTTTTTAGATTATATTTAATCTTGTATTGTAATCAGTTTTTTTTTTTACCATTGAAGTGGCATAATATCCCTTATTTCTGTTTGTAGTGTATGCACCGGGAGTCTCGAGAAGTCGCACCTTTCAATCCAGAAATTGAGAGGACACTACATAGACAAAGGAGGCACACACAACAGCAAGAGGAACAAGAGATTTGGCAACCGATAGAGGAAATTTTGATAGAACTACCATTTGCGGAAGAGATGGCCGAAAATGACCCAAATAGGCGAGTTCTACGAGATTATACTCTACCGGGAACACAAGGATCTCAAACAAGCATAGTAAGGCCTACGGTAAATGCTAACAATTTTGAGATTAAACCATCACTTATCCAAATGGTTCAACAATCTCAATTTGGAGGTAATGCAGTAGAAGATCCTAATACACACTTGGCTACATTCTTGGAAATTTGTGATACAATTAAAATGAATGGAGTTAGTGATGATGCCATAAGGCTAAGATTGTTCCCATTTTCATTGAGAGATAAGGCCAAACTTTGGCTACACTCTCATGCTCCTAATACTTTCACTGGATGGGATGAACTATCAAGAGCATTCTTAAATAAGTATTTTCCACCAGGTAAGACTGCTAAGTTTAGAATGGATATCACTAGTTTTAGCCAATTGGAAGGAGAATCATTATATGAGGCATGGGAAAGGTTTAGAGATTTGCTTCGGAAATGTCCACATCATGGACTGCCGGAATGGTTAATCATACAAACCTTCTATAATGGTTTAGTTTTTTCTACTAAAACTATGATCGATGCAGCTGCAGGTGGAGCTTTAATGGGTAAATCACCCCAAGAGGCTCATAATTTGATAGAAGAAATGGCAGCAAATAACTACCAATGGGCCAATGAGAGAGGTAATACAAGACGTCACGCAGGTATGATCGAAATGGACACTCTCAATATGTTGAGTGCTCAAATGAATAATGTGATGAAATTGCTAAGTAGACAAGGTGGAGTTGGTCCAAGTTCATCTAATGCACATGTAGCATGTTGTTCTATATGTGGAGGTGAACATGATAGTAATGAGTGTGTTGATTCTGAACAGGTACAATTCGTCAATAATTACAATCGTAATGCTCAAAATAACCCCTACTCGAATACTTACAATCCGGGGTGGAGAAATCATCCAAACTTTGGATGGAAGGATCAAGGAAATCAACCAAGGCCAACCAATCCACCGGGATTTCAATCAAGGCAACAACAAGCTGAAACTAAACCTGGTTGGGAGATGGCAGTGGAAAAGCTTGCAAAAGTTACCTCGGACAGATTTGAGCGAGTAGAAGGAAGGTTGGACCAACTCACTACAATGTACAGGAATGTAGAGGTCCAAATTGGTCAAATTGCTAGTTCTTTGAATAATCGAAATCAAGGAGAATTACCTAGCAAAACAGAGGTCAATCCTAAGGAGCATGTGAAAGCCATTACTCTTCGTAGTGGTAGACAATTAGAAGATCCTCCAGTGAAGGAAGTTGAGAAAGATGAGAATGAAAAACAAGAAGAAAAGCAGAGGAACCAAGAGGCGATTGTGGAGGAAAATAGTCGGGAGAATCCAAGAGAAAAGCAACCATCATCTTCCACTACCATTCCAATACCCCCTGCGGTTCCATTTCCACAAAGATTAAAGCAAAATAAGTTTGATAAAGATTTTGAAAAATTTGTTAAACTTTTCAAACAATTGCACATTAACATTCCTTTTGCCGATGCTATTTTGCAGATTCCATCTTATGCGAAATTTCTCAAGGAAATCATGACTAGAAAAAGAAAGTTGGAAGACTGCGAAACAATAGCATTAACGGAGGAATGTAGTGCAATTATTCAAAATAAGCTACCACCGAAGTTGAAGGATCCGGGGAGTTTTTCTATACCTTGCACCATAGGTAACGTTGATTTTTCTAAGGCATTGTGTGATCTTGGTGCTAGTGTATCATTAATACCTTTAACGGTGGCTAGACAATTGGGTTTGCATGAGCTTAAACGCACTAATATCACTTTGCAACTAGCGGATCGGTCTATTAGATATCCATTGGGAGTGTTGGAGAATGTATTGATAAAAGTTCAAAAATTTATCATTCCAGTGGATTTTGTGGTATTAGATATGGAAGAAGATATATCTATGCCAATTATTCTAGGTAGACCATTTCTAGCTACTGCAGGTACTATTATTGATGTAAAAAATGGCAAGCTTAAGTTTCAAGTAGGTGAAGAAGAGGTAGAATTTAATTTGAATGAAATGGAAAAATACCCTTCTTTTACCGATCATGCTTATTCTATTGGCACAATTGATAAACTAACCCAAGAGATGAGTCAAGTCAACTTTGACTTAGATCCTCTTGAGTATTGTTTAATGAGTTTAGGTAAGCAAGAAGATGTTTGTGAAGAAATTGAAGAATTGGCCAAATACTTGGATTTTCAAGCACCTTATAAAAGGGGTAATTTGTATGAAAGTCTTGGCCAAGGAAAAGGGTTTTCACAACCTTCAGAAATTGAACCTCCAAAGTTAGAGCTCAAGCCACTTCCGACTCATCTAAGGTATGAATTTCTTGGAGAAAATAAAACTTTACCTGTAATTGTTAGTGCTGACCTTGATGATGAACAGTGTGCAAAGTTGTTAAGAGTTCTAAGAAGGCGTAAGAAGGCAATTGGATGGACAATTTCAGACATTAAAGGTATAAGTCCTTCTATATGCATGCATCGAATTTTATTGGAGAACGGTTGCAAACCAGTGGTGGAAACACAAAGAAGACTCAATCCAAACATGAAAGAGGTGGTAAGAAATGAAATTCTTAAATGGCTTGACGCAGGTATAGTTTTTCCTATCTCCGATAGTGTTTGGATTAGTCCAATTCATGTGGTACCAAAGAAAGGTGGAATGACTACAATCGTGGGTAAAAATGATGAATTAATTCCATCTAGACTTGTGGTAGGGTGGAGAGTGTGTATCGATTATCGTAAGTTAAATACGGTAACAAGAAAAGATCATTTTCCCCTACCATTTCTTGATCAATTATTGGAGCGAATAGCCGGATATGAATTTTACTGTTTTCTTGATGGTTTTTCAGGATATAATCAAATAGCTATAGCTCCAGAGGATCAAGAGAAGACCACATTTACATGTCCTTATGGCACTTTTGCCTTTAGAAGAATGCCATTTGGGTTATGCAATGCTCCCGCAACTTTTCAACGATGCATGATGGCTATTTTTTCTGATTATATTGAGAAAATTATGGAGATATTTATGGATGATTTTTCTGTGTATGGTTCATCTTTTGATCAGTGTCTTCATAATTTGGAATTGATTTTGCAGAGATGCGAGGAAACAAATCTTGTACTGAATTGGGAGAAATGTCATTTTATGGTAAAAGAAGGAATTGTTTTAGGACACAAGATTTCCTCCAAGGGAATTGAGGTGGATCAAGCCAAAATAGAAGTCATCGAAAAATTGCCACCCCCAAGCAATGTCAAGGGGATAAGGAGTTTTTTAGGACATGCTAGCTTTTATAGACGTTTTATTAAAGATTTTTCTAAAATAGTAAAGCCATTATGTGATTTATTATGTAAAGATACTCCTTTTCAATTTGATGACAATTGTTTGGTTGCATTTGAAAGGTTGAAGAAGGAATTGATTTCGGCCCCAATTATAACTTCGCCTGATTGGTCACTACCATTTGAATTGATGTGTGATGCAAGTGATTATGCGGTTGGAGCAGTTTTGGGACAAAAGAAAGAAGGACGGTTGCACGTCATTTACTATGCTAGCAAGTTGCTAAATGAAGCACAACTCAATTATGCAACCACAGAAAAAGAGCTATTGGCAGTGATATTTGCTTTGGATAAATTTAGATCTTATCTAGTAGGATCTAAAGTTATTATATATACGGACCATGCGGCTCTTAAATATTTGTTACATAAAAAAGATGCAAAACCAAGACTAATTCGGTGGATTCTTTTATTGCAGGAATTTGATGTGGAAATAAAAGACAAAAAGGGAACAGAGAATCTAGTAGCGGATCATCTATCACGCCTAGAATATATTCCAGTCAAGGATCAAGTTCCTATTCAAGAGAATTTCCCGGATGAGTTTGTCCTAGCAATTATCAATTCTCCATGGTATGCTGATATTGCTAATTTTTTGGTAAGTGGAGAGATTCCAAAGGGAATTAATTACCATCAAAAGAAGAAATTCTTACATGATGTCAAAAGTTACTTTTGGGAGGAACCATTGCTGTATAAACATTGTGCCGATGGTATGGTACGTAGATGTATTCCCGAAAACGAGGTACATAATATTTTATATCATTGTCATAACCTTGAAACAGGTGGACATTTTAGCACCTCAAAAACTGTGGCAAAGGTATGGCAATCAGGGTTTTATTGGCCAACTATGTATCGAGATGTTCGGGAATATGTTAAAAGTTGTGATGCATGCCAAAGAACTGGAAATATATCTCGAAAGAATGAAATGCCCCTAACTACCTTCTTAGAAGTTGAATTATTTGATATATGGGGTATAGACTTTATGGGACCATTTCCAAGCTCTTTTAATAATAAGTACATCTTAGTAGCAGTGGATTATGTTTCTAAATGGGTAGAAGCAATCGCTTCACCTACTAATGACTCTAAGGTTGTACTCCGATTCCTTAAAAAGAACATTTTTTGTAGATTTGGCATACCTAAGGCCATAATAAGTGATGAAGGAAAACATTTTTGTAACAAACAACTGGATTCCTTATTGTTTAAATATGGTTGTAGGCACAAGACATCACTCCCGTACCATCCTCAAGCCAATGGACAAGCGGAGCTAGCTAATCGTGAGATAAAGCTCATTTTGGAGAAAACTGTGAATAAATCACGCAAGGATTGGGCTACAAAGCTAGATGACACACTATGGGCTTACCGAACGGCATTTAAGACTCCCTTAGGGATGTCGCCGTATCGTTTAGTCTATGGAAAAGCTTGTCACTTACCTGTAGAGATTGAACATAAAGCTTATTGGGCTATTAAAGCAATTAATATAGATTTTAATCTTGCAGGTGGAAGGAGATTACTTGAGCTGAGTGAATTGGAGGAACACCGGTTACATGCATATGAAAATGCCAAAATTTACAAAGAAAAGATCAAATATTGGCATGACAAGCACATTATTCCCAAACAATTTCAAGTAGGGCAAAAAGTGCTTTTATTCAATTCACGCCTGAGGTTATTTCCAGGAAAATTGAAGTCAAGGTGGTCTGGACCATTTGAAGTCACTCAAGTATTTCCCTATGGAGCGGTTGAAGTGGCAAATTCAAGAAATGAAAGGTTTAAGGTCAATGGACAACGATTGAAACCTTACTTGGCAGGTGAAATCGTACCCAAAGGACTCATATGTCTTTTGGGCGACTCTTCTTCAATTTAAGAAACTGAATGTGTGAGTCGAGCCAACGACTATAAACAAAAGCGCTAATTGGGAGGCAACCCAATATTTAGGTTATATTTGTTAACTTGGTGTGATTTTGTGGTTTGAATCAATGTTTTAGCTAAATTGTTGTTTTTGTAATGTAGGGTTGGCAATTGAAGGCAAGGATGACCAATTGAGTACAAAAAAGGCGAACTTTGATCAAACAACTCAACCCCTCGATTTGCGTTAAAGGTGTTTTTGATTCATTATAAAGGGGTAAAATGCATGTTTTTAATGTTTTACATTTGTTCCAGCCATTAAAATTGGCAAACAAATGATCTATGATGCATTTTGAGTCATTGGGGTACATTTTGTAATTTTTCAAAAGTTGAAATTCTGCTAAAAATCGAAGCAGAAAACGCGTTTTCAAAGAAAACGCGACTAAAAGTCGCGTTTCTCGGAATCGCGTTTTCAATTCTGCACCTGCAGAACAGAAAACGCGCCTTCAAAACGCGACCTAAAGTCGCGTTTTAATGGAAGTCGCGTTTTCAAGCCTGGATCAAGACTCAAACACGCGACTTCAGAAACGCGACTCAAAGTCGCGTTTTCCAACACAGTCGCGTTTTCATTCCTGCAAGATTTGTGCAGGAAACGCGACTTCAAAAACGCGAGTTGAAGGCGCGTTTTTAGTCGCGTTTTATGTGTCTGAATATAGCCTTCAGAAACGCGATTTCAGCCTTTCTTCTTCACTTCTCCAATTTTTCCAGCCGCGTTTTTCCCTCTTCCTTCTACCCAACTCACAAATTTTCATTTATACTCCATAATCTTGCTAGAAATCATCACCCCAACACCTTTTGAGCTTCATACAACCTTTTTAACCGATTAAAATCCAAGAAAAACACCTAAAATCAGGTTTTTGAGGGATTGAAGGTTAGGGTTCTTAAACTCTAATTTCTTCAATTGGAGGTCAATTGGAGGTTGTTTCATAGGGCTTTTTGCATTTTTAGCATCACCAAACATCCTTCTATGTGATTGAGGTAAGTTTCTTCATCAAATCTTTTGATTTTAGAAGTTCATATTTTTTATCCTGAGCTATCTGACATCTTTTAATTTCGAAAATTTGATGAGGTTCATGGCTATTTTTGATTTTATTCATGATTATTATGATTGTTTAAGCATGTTTAAATGTTTAAATGTAGCAATTTATTGGTTTTCAAGTACTTTAAAATTCACAATTGCTATATTTAGATGAAATTGGAAAAAGGAACTAGGATGTTTTCGAGCCATTGGTGATGTTAAATTATGGTTAAAAATGGTTAGTTGATGATGTTTAAGCATGTGCATTGTGTATAGTGAGTAATTTGGTTGATTTGGGGAGTTAATTAGTTTAATTTTTGCCTAAACATGATTATAGCTAAAAGCATATTATTATTGTTAATTCTAAATAGTTATAATCATAATTGTTCCTATTTTCACTAATTAAATTATAATTGATACATATCTTGTGTAATTTGGTGATTTTGGGCAACTTTAGGCATAAAATATGTCTTGTACGATCATTGAATGATTAGAACTTGAGCAATTGTATTTGAGGTTATTTGGATTAATGCTGAACTTTTGTTGCCAAATAATGAGTTGTAGTACATGTGGATAATTGAAATATTTTTTAGGTACTATGCCAAGGGGAAGAAGAGCGGTACTTTCATCCTCTAGTAGTGAGGAGAGGGAGGTTAATGAAGAGATGGAGGTGACTGAAGAGGAGAATTCACCTTCTCCTCCACCAGTTAACCGTCGACCTGGTGAGGGCACCTCCCGTGAAGCGGGTAGATCGATTTTTGACAGTGCTAGGTTCAATACTCGCAGGAATCAAGAATGGCATGAGGAGCGTGCTAATTTGGAGTTCCTGTTTGAGATGCATGTGAATCCAACAGTTGAGATGATGTACAACATCTCAGAGGCTTTTGCTCAGCTAGGATGGGCTCCTATTCTCACCCTTCCAAACCATTACTACCCAGACTTGGTGCGCGAGTTTTACGCCAACATTGAAAGTAAGGCGCGCCATAGTGGAGAAATAGTTGAGTCCTGGGTGCGTGGAAGACGAATCACCTTGTCACGGCAAGATTTGGCTGCTATTTTGGGGTGTATGGATGACGGACGTCCAGTAGACTTGAAGAAGGAGTTTGTTCCCCCGAATAGGAGGTGGGATCCCTCATTGGCCATGGCTAGGTTTGGTCTCGAGTACCAACCTTTTCGCTCTACCAGAAAGGAGACTATATTGGCGAATGTATTCGAACCTCGTCATCGTCTTATCATTTACATGATGGCTCACAATGTCATCCCAAAGAAGACGGGGCACACGGAGGTCCGCAAGAGCGATATCTACTTCTTGGATTACATGTTCCATAACCGGACATCTCCATATGCTCGGATTTCATTGCCTAACATCATCATCAGCCACATTAGGTCTACGGCGAGGCGTAAGACAACTTCCTTCAAACTATCATTTCCTCGTCTACTGACTTTAATCTTTCCCCGTTTTGAGGTTCCCTTGGAAGGCATGCGGCGGGAGTATGTTCCACCACGTGCTGAGATGACTATCACTACTCTTCGCCGCCTTGGTATTGGCACGGGAGACATTCCACGCCCTGTTCAGGAGCGGAGACAAAAGGCTAGACATGGTCGGGATGAAGCTGGACCTTCTACTGCAGCACCACCTCCTCCTCCACCACAAACTAATTGGCAGCGACTTTTTGATCATATGGAGGACTTTGCATTCCAGTTCGCTGACGTTAGGAATCGTCTAAGCCGAATTGAAGATCATTTGGGCATTCATCCACCGCCCAATCGTGATGCACAGGATGACGATGATGCTGAGGGGGATGACTGACTTGGCACACTGCAGAAGCTATCTTTAGTTGATGAACTTGCTTGCCTAATTATCTTAACTTGTGGAACTTAAGATGTTTAACTTCATTTTATTTTTCTGTTTTCTATGTGGTAGGTACTTGTATTTTGACAGTGGTTCGTGATTAGTGGCTGATAAGGATCTCAGCCATTGACTTGGGGAGTACTTCTTTCTTTTCTTTTCTTCTTTTGTTTCATTTCTTCCCTACACATTGAGGACAATGTGTAATTTAAGTGTGGGGGGAGAAATATGTGTGATACTTGTGGTTTTAGTTGTGTTTGATATAATTCTTGTGTTTAAATGGTGTTTCTTGTGGTTGCTGGCAGGGAGTTTTAGTCCACTTTTAAGGGGAGATTCTGTCAAAATTTTTCCAAAACCTTATACACATATATGTTATTAACTATAATAAATAAATAAAATGTTGTCACTTATCCTTTTAAAATAAATATATGCGGTTTTGATACTTCTTTTCTCATGAAATTTGGAAATGATTTTTATGTGATTATAATTTTTACATCTATAGGAAAGTATATCTAGTAAAATGGAGAAAATTATGCCTACATTTTGTATATTTGATGAAAATTCTTCTTTTTATCTAATTTTATAAGATAAGAAATTAATATGGTTAATAAGTGTCATACTCTTCTCATGATTACTCTTAGAGGGAATTTTATTATATATATATATATTGAAAAAAAAAAAGGGTTGTTCGACTCCAATGATTCTCATACCGAGTAACCGGGGGTTGGCATCTACAAATGTCGACATTCGCGTAAAAAGGTACTTGAATTAAGAGTATGCAAAGCAACTTGAGTATGTGAAATGTTGAGTAACCGGGGATCTGCATCTAAAAATGTTGATCTTCGCGTCAAAAGGCATTTTTCACAACTTAAGTAATATTTAACCCTTAAAATATATAAAAAAATAATAATAAATAAATAAATAAATAAATAAATAAAAATTAATTAAATCCCTCTTTAAGAAAAATAAGAAGTTGATCATGAGATTAGTTAGCATTTTTATTGACTATAGGAGTTGCTTGCTTGCGAAATTGGATAAAAATAAGAAGTTGAGTTGAATTGGTAAAATTATGGTATACTTGGCTCTTCTTTGCTTGATATTATGAGTACTTGAACTTAATGGAAAGATCACATAAGAGTTATTTACCTTGATTCAAGGAAATGGAGTTGAAATACTACATATGTTTATTTTCAATTTTTTTGGATCATTGATGGTTAGAATTTTATATTGCTTGAGGACAAGCAATGATTCAAGTGTGGGGGTATTTGATAAGAGTTTATTTTACGTATTTTTAAGTGCATTTTATTAGTTAATTTTGAGTTGATTATTTAGTTTTATAAATAAAATAAAGAGGTTTTTGGTAAAATTATATATTTTTGGTAAAAGTGGATAATATTGCATTTTTAGTGATTTTAATGGTAAAACCTTCATTTTTATGCAGGAATGATGACTCAATCACCAAAGGATGGCAAATGAGGTGAAAAATAGAGATTTGGTGATGAAATTAAGTGGTGAAAAGAAAAATGAAGTGAAAAACGTTCAAATGAAGAATTGCACTTCAAGTCAGTTTTGACACTCTTCAGTATTTTGACCATATCTGGAGCTACACTTATCGGATTGAGGTGATCTTTATACCATTTTAAAGCTAAGAAAGAGACCTACAATTCGTATGAAGACATCGAAATCCATTTCTGCCATCTTCATGGGCAAAACGTTGGAATACAGAAGCTGCATTCTGTGGTCGGAAGTTAAAACAGAGGTTTGAACAGGTGACAGTATTTCGATCATATCTCAGGGTACAAAGCTCCGATTTGGATGATTCTTGAAGCATTGGAAAGCTAACTCAAAGGGCTACAACTTTTGTGTTTTGCACAAAAGCTAGTTCGGCCTTCATCATGGAGAAAATTGCAGTTGAAATAAGGCCATAGTGAAAACGTGAGTAGACAAAACGCGAGTTATGCCGCGTTTTGTGTAGGCGCGTTTTATAGCCGAAATTCTGCAATTTGACTCAGTCAATTCTCTTGTGTTCATACCACTTTCCAGCTATAAGATGCAAGGGAATTCGGTGCACATGCTTCTGCAATAAAAGAGAAGACCAAATGAGTGTGGACAAAAGGAAACATCATATCTTTGACTTCTTTTTACAAAATCTGAGTGGAGGAAATTATGAAGTGAGAGGAATGGAATTTCTACCACCTTTTATGCAGAAATATGGGGAGAGGTCTGGGATCCATTCGTAGCTTAGCTTCTTACAGAAAAACATATTCTCTCTACCTAGGACTTGCAAGGGGCAATTGGGATTTCATCTTGTAATCATCTAAGTTCAAGACAAAGGAGATTTTTGGAAGGCTTCACCATATCTTGGCTAAGACTTTCTTTACTCTGTTTGTATTTGTAATTCATGATGATTTACATTAATGAAGTTATGAGTGTTTTATCATTCATGAGTAGCTAATTTTCTTTATCTAGGGAGTAGATGAAACTTATGGCCAAATGATATGAAGTGATTGTTATTCATTCTTGTTATGTCTTGTATTAACTTATCTACTTGTGTATGTTGGATTACTTGTTGTTGCTTGATCACCAATAGCAGGTTTATAGTTATTTTTATTCATTGAGAAATGGTAAAAATAATGGAATGACACAAGTAGAACTTGAGTTGTATATTCATGAGAATAGAAATACGTTCAAGTGGATGAAATCTGCATTTCATGTGTGAATAAGAACAGATTTAGTATTTACCAAGAGATTAGGACAAACTAATCTGTTTTAACCCATTATTATCATGAGAATGTGATTTTGGTATTTCTGGAAATGAATCCTTGGTTAAACAAGAGTAGTAACAAGTGTTGAATTAATTCATTTTAGATCTTTTGTGTCATAAGTGGAATCTACATCCCTAGATCTTAATATTTAGTGAATTCTACTCCCCTTGAGATATTGCATTTATCTATTTAAGAATTTTTGTAGTTGAATTGAAATCTGAAGTTTCTGCTCAAATTAATTGTGAGTCTAAATAATAGAGTAAATTAGTATCTAATAATTGTTTTAAATTGCTCCTCGTGGGATCGACCCGATACACATCTCGTACTACAATTGCGACCTGTATACTTGCAGTCCAACGGGTGTAAATTCGGAATTAAACTTGCACTTAAAGTAAAAACCCGTCAGTACATTATCCTTTATCAACGTTTGGAAACATTAAATTCTTATTGCTATTGCTAGAGTACAATTTTACACGAATTACCCTGCCATAAGTTTTGAAATTAATCTACAAAAGCAAATAACAACCTACTTGCTATTGACATGGATGATTCTGCTATACTCATCTACAACGTATGGGCCTATGGTATAACACGCATTTTGCACATGTAATGCTTTTAACATGATGAAATAGTAGTGATCAACTTAAATATTTCTTGTCAATTTTACAGCTTATGAACAAGTTTACTGGGCATTTTGAAAGGATTAGCGGCTTAGCCTTTTCTAATGCATTGAAAGCACTAATTTAATTATAACTAAAGTAATTATGAGGTAGTTGAGAAATTTGATTTTACAAGATTTAACATATATCTGGAAATGTGCATCTTCTTCTACCAAAGATTTAGTGCTTTTTTCTCCTTTGGATTTAAACTGCTTATTGACTAGCACGGAATTTTATCCTTTGAAAGGGACTCCTCTATTAGCTTGATTGATATACAACACAAGTTACTTGTCTAAAATTTGATTTTTTGCATTTAAGTATATTATTGGTCTAATTTTTCAGTTGGGAACATCCATGTGACAGAATTGTGGGACATCTGTGCTGAAGTAAAACATTCTTGGAATGGATTTATGATCTGAAATAGAGAGGTCATCTCCTCATCATTCCTATTAAATAATTGCATCAAAAAACAATTGGAAGTGGTTAGGAAGCGGGTATAACAATTATGGCTAGATAGAAAAGTTAATCGATTCTATTTTCATTTGTACATTTATCTTTTCCCAATTGTATATGTGCATCACTATTTTCTTGTGTGTTGATTTTCTGTTAGACTCTAATTATTTTTTCTAATTTGTCAAATGGAAAAAAACAAAATTGTTAGGCAAAACTTTGAGCTACCATATCTTGGTGCTCGAAACTCCGATTCTTGAGACGCTTGCTCTGTCCAAAACTTTACTTGCACTTCTAATTGAGTTATAAGTTTCAAGGGCCGGTTTGCAACGAGTGATTTTTGCCGAATTTCCAAAGTTAGCGAAAAACCAACCCCGGCTCAATCCTGGTAATCTAGAACAGCAACTTTAGGCTCATTTTTGAATACCTTCCACTTAGATTCATGGAACAATGTCTTCTAAGGACTTTTAGTACTTTGGAAGACGATTCCAACGGTACCAAATTTATCAAGTTTCGATTTGTAGAAAAGAAATTATGATTTTTCAAACATTTGACCAAAAATCGAAAATTCTGAAATTTCAAAGGAAATCCGCGAAGGAACTATTCCACAGAATCCGGCCTTGAATCCGGCCAGAAACTGGCCGAATTGTCGACCGGATTAGTGGTGAAGTTTGAAAAAAAGGAGGTTAGCCACTGCCTCCAATCCGGCCAGAAATCCGGCCGGATATCCGGCCAGGTTCCGGCCAGATTGTGACGTGGCCAACCCTTCTCCGATTTCGATCGTCCGTTTTGCAATCTTTTCGCTCGTACTCGTTTTCAACCAATGATTTTAAGGATAATAATCCGATATTCTTTTACTTGAGTCTTACACCTTTTGAGAATCCAACTTCAAAGGCAAGTCAAATGAAGTTTCAAATATTTTCGAACCTTACTCGTGTTCAATCTTTCTCACCACTTGGGGACCTATAGTAATTATCTAATACTCGATGTTCAGGCACGCACGAGAACCTCCAAGAGGACCCTACCGTGGAAGTTTGAACTCTCCCTCCAACTTACTTGCTTGCATAACTTGGTGAGTGTCAAGTGTATGATTACTTGAACTCTAAGGACTTGATTCATGCTTGACTTACCTGATTACATGCGTAGCCTATTCGATTTTGACAAAAATGGAGTCGAGTGTGTACTTGATCGCACTCGTTCTCATTTGAAACGAATGACTCATGCTTAACATGATTTGCCTGGTTACATGACTTGAAATGCCTGCTTAAACCTGTCAAATGCTTGAATACATGACATGGTATGCTATGATTGCATACGTCGTTGGAGTGAATCTCCTCGACACTTACATGATACATGGGGGACGCCCAAACTCATAGGCCGACCTTGGAACTCGAGCCGGCATGGGCTTGGTCGGGAACCTTGGTGAGCCATGAGAATTACATGATAAGTTTGATCTATTTGAGAGATCTTGCTTGGCTTACTCGTGGAGTATAGCCTTCTAAATGTCGTGCGGGCCCGAAGTGGTGTATGGTGGACGGATGAGAAGTAAGTGGTGAACTACGGATATGAAAATATCAACCCGGTTGACGGAGAGTCATCACGGGGAGATATACAAATGACATCGGCAAATGTGGAACTTAGCTCCTGAGAGCTTCCATATCCTTGAATTGTTTCTAGTTACATTTTATCGGCGTTATTAATTACTTGCAAGCTATTACCTGAATTGTATTTGGGCTTGTTATCTGAACTATGTGTCTGCATGTGTGTTCTTGGCCTCACGAGCGTTTTGCTCACCCTGTAGATTTGTTTTCCTTAACAGGTTTGAACTCGGAGGTAAAATGGAGAAGCCCTCTTGATGTACTTTTGTTTAGGGCTTGTTATTACTTTTGGTTATGCCTTTGGTTTTGGAATTGTACTTTTGGTATGGAAATGTCACCCTGAGAACTATCACAGTTGGTATCAGAGCCATATGCCGACAGTTAGGACCTTAAGTCCTTCGTCTGGAAAAGCCCCGAGCCTCTCGTTCGTGAAGAGTCACGAAGCGAAACTCTCCGTAGGGGATGCCCGCGTGCGGGTGGCAAGCTGATAGATACCCCGTGATGTGACCCTTTGGACGAAATGTAATCTGTATTCTGACGTGTGGTTTGGAGAATGGATGACTATTATTAAGTTTGAATACTTCCGCATTTATTGTATCTAAGTTATTGGCGTGTGTTGTGTGGTCCGGCTATAAGTTGAATGGAATTGTTTGAGTCCTGGCGAGAGTTAGGCAGGCGTCCCGCGGATACCCTTTGGTTCGCCTTAGGGAGAAGTGGGGGCGTCACACTTTTGATCCCATATGTATACATATATTTATTCTATGCGTTTTGATATGCTTTAGTGATCATCAGCTGACATTTTTAAGTTGTGACTTTGAAGGCTATGGAGGACATATGGTTCATTATCTGGTAAATAATACTTTTATGCTAAATAATACCCTTTCAATATAGTTTGGTTCTCTCATGTTAAATAATACCTTTCAAATACAGTTTGATTATGATCAAAATCAACAAATATCAGTATATCATGTTTTATGGAGGCCATATGGTTCATTCTCTGGTAAGTATGTAGGAAACAAACTTCCTATGTGATATCTATCTTATAAGTATTCATTTTGTTAAAAATATAATTCCTTATATCCAGTGTAATAGGTGTTGCATATTTCAAAAACATTGTCCAGTTGTATTGTTATCATGCTATCAGTAATTACATCAAGAAACAATTACTAGGCATCTTTTGATCCCATATGTATACATATATTTATTCTATGCGTTTTGATATGCTTTAGTGATCATCAGCTGACATTTTTAAGTTGTGACTTTGAAGGCTATGGAGGACATATGGTTCATTATCTGGTAAATAATACTTTTATGCTAAATAATACCCTTTCAATATAGTTTGGTACTCTCATGTTAAATAATACCTTTCAAATACAGTTTGATTATGATCAAAATCAACAAATATCAGTATATCATGTTTTATGGAGGCCATATGGTTCATTCTCTGGTAAGTATGTAGGAAACAAACTTCCTATGTGATATCTATCTTCTAAGTATTCATTTTGTTAAAAATATAATTCCTTATATCCAGTGTAATAGGTGTTGCATATTTCAAAAACATTGTCCAGTTGTATTGTTATCATGCTATCAGTAATTACATCAAGAAACAATTACTAGGCATCTTTTGATCCCATATGTATACATATATTTATTCTATGCGTTTTGATATGCTTTAGTGATCATCAGCTGACATTTTTAAGTTGTGACTTTGAAGGCTATGGAGGACATATGGTTCATTATCTGGTAAATAATACTTTTATGCTAAATAATACCCTTTCAATATAGTTTGGTACTCTCATGTTAAATAATACCTTTCAAATACAGTTTGATTATGATCAAAATCAACAAATATCAGTATATCATGTTTTATGGAGGCCATATGGTTCATTCTCTGGTAAGTATGTAGGAAACAAACTTCCTATGTGATATCTATCTTCTAAGTATTCATTTTGTTAAAAATATAATTCCTTATATCCAGTGTAATAGGTGTTGCATATTTCAAAAACATTGTCCAGTTGTATTGTTATCATGCTATCAGTAATTACATCAAGAAACAATTGGAGCTATTTCTATTGTCTTTTTTCTTACTAAATTCTAAAGCATGTTAGCTTCCATACTAGCTTTAACTCTAAAGATTGATGCTTACTTGGGAGGTGTATATAACCTTGCATTCACTTCACCATATGATCAAATTCTTGTAATAACATATGGAGAGAACAAACTCATTCAGGTCTAAACAATAAAAAAATTAAATTCTAGTAGTTTTACTCATTAGAGAAAATAGACTAATTATCTCTATATTATATGTTAGGTATGGGGTACAGTGACTGGTACAAGCAATACACATTTGAAGGTCATAGAGGCCCTTTAAACTCGTTATGTGCACATCTCAAGGAAGATATCCTTGTGTAGTTTCTATACTTGTTACCATTAAAGACTTTCTTTTTATTTTTGGTACTTCATTCGGTTTACTTCTTCTTCTTCTTTTCTTCTTGTTTTATTTTTTTGATTAATGCTTGCAGTTTGAATATGCCACATCGACAAATAGAGAGACAAAAACATGGTTATTTGATTATATAGAACCAAGGGTTGTCTTTGATGCAATAGTTATTTTCGCATAAGAATGGCCTATGGTGATGATGGTAAAAGACAAGTGCTTAATTATAGAACTGTACTTGGTCATTCTTTTTTTTTTTTTTTATTCCCTGTTCACTAAGTGAGCATTAAAAACTTGTTAGGCTCTTTTCTTGTGGCACAAACAAAGATGGAGACTCATACTTAGTTGAATGGAACTATACCCAAGGCTATATAACCTGAAGTTATGATTGGCTCTCCAAATCTTCTACAGGCATAGTGCAATTCAATACAAGTAGAAACAACTTTTTGGTCATTGGGGATGAATATTTACTCAAGTTTTGGAACGTAGGCAATGTCAAGATTTTAACTCTCTCTTGATGCTAATGGGGGCCTTTCAATTTGGGCTTTACACATTTTTAGAATAATTAGAAATTAAAATGCACGTGCGTCGCACGTAATTATTGATTGGAGAAATAAATCACTAAATTAGTTGTAAATTTTGATTGTTGTAATTGGATTTGAACAAATGATAGATGTGAATATCAGTAAAAGAAGGAAAATGTATTAATTTTGTGAAGAACTTAGCATATGGCTATCCCTCTACTCTTTATCTCGATTTCATAATCATGCAATATAAGATATGTTAAAACATGTTTTTTTTTTCAGTTAGTAGCATGTTTCTCAGCTTTTGATCTAGCATGAAGCTTGCATTTTCTAACTTAAAATCAAACTTTAAATGAAGCATTATATTCTTGTATACATCCACACTTAAACTGTCAGGCAATGTTAACTATCAGGTAATGTATCTTAGAGTAAGCTAATTAGATAGGAGAATAGTGTTTCCATTAAGGGAAAAATAGGTACATAAAAAAGTAAGAAACACTTAATGCACTTTTATGTATAGTATAGATATGCTTTTACTTGCATATAAGGATTATACATTTATAGTCTACGACTATAAAAATGGTGTTTCATTTACTTGTTGGCTTCTTTCTCTATTTTAATGCAAAGCCTTATGTTTGCTTCAACAAGGAAGACACTCTTTTGGTTGTTTTTCTGATGATAGTAAGGTCAAAATCTTGGCAAATAATGTAATTGGCAGTCTGTTGCTACAAAATTCAACTCCTCATCCATGTGACAGAATTGTGGGACATCTGTGCTGAAGTAAAACATTCTTGGAATGGATTTTTGATCTGAAATAGAGAGGTCATCTCCTCATCATTCCTATTAAATAATTGCATCAAAAAACAATTGGAAGTGGTTAGGAAGCGGGTATAACAATTATGGCTAGATAGAAAAGTTAATCGATTCTATTTTCATTTGTACATTTATCTTTTCCCAATTGTATATGTGCATCACTATTTTCTTGTGTGTTGATTTTCTGTTAGACTCTAATTATTTTTTCTAATTTGTCAAATGGAAAAAAACAAAATTGTTAGGCAATAAGAAATCATCTCCCTTGTGTATGGCATCCAAAAAGTGGAATAATTATAACCAACAACCTTAGTGATGATCCATTTCAAATAGCTTCACCATGCTTTGCTTTATCCAGGAATGACTCTTATCTCATATTAGCATCAGGAAGAAATAGTTTCTTTGTTCAACACAATAACCTTTGAGGTAAGTATGTGATTAACATCTTTAGGAGGTGATCGCAATTCTTAGGTCAAAAGGTATATTGAAATTTAATCAAACTGAATCATACTAACATAAGAACTCGTGGGAACTTATTTGTGAAAATTTCATCGCTTATTAACTAGTGCTAAAGGTAGAGAAAAAAGCAAAATGCATGCAGAAAATATAAACCAAAACACTTCAGTAATGTAAACAAATGCTTATTCTGACTTCCACAGATATCCTATCAATCTAATAGCTATTACTGAAGGGCAACTCAAAGTTTCCAAATTCTTGAACACTTGAAAAAACTAAATTGCTATGTCTATTACTAGATTACCATTTTACATGACCAGTTTGATTTGTCAACTGCAATTGCAGAAAGTGAGAAGCTTCCCATTGGCTCCACCTGCAGCTACATGTATGGCATTCTAGCCCCACAAGATAACAACCTAGTTGCTATTGGCACAGACGATTCAACTATACTCATCTACAACATGTGAGAGTCTGAGTTATAGCACTAATTTTGCACATGTAAAGCTTTTAATTATTTTCCATACATTTAACAGCTTGTAAATAAGCTTACTCTCATTTGAAAAGGATTAGTTGCTTAGCCTTTTCTAACGCGTCAAAAGTATTGGTCTCTACTACAGTAGATGCTCAAGTTAATTTGTTCTAAATCAAATATGTCACACTCACATGCTAATAGGAATTTGTGGTCTTGAGCAGCTAATGTTATCTAATTATCTATGGGCAAATCATTCCATGTATACACAATTTGATTTCTTCACTTAGTACTACTATCTAAAAATTGTTAAAAGAGTAATTCAACAAAACAAATATGTTCTCGTCCTAGACTTCTTGTAAGATTTATTAGGAATTTTCTTGTTTAATAGGAACTAAATGTAGGTTTTGTTGAGTATTTGGTCTAAGATTGATAATTGAACCAGTAATGAAGAGGTATAAAATGTCATATGTAAGGAAAAAAAAACTGACTACATCATAGTTTGCTTTGTCATACATAGGAAAGAGTCAAATTTCATCAGCACCAATTTGTAGTAATAACTATTGTTAGCAAAACACTAAACCAAGCCATTTCCATTGGTTAAGATAGGTTTCGTGATTTATTGTTTAGTTAATAGCATATGGTTGCAAGATTGGCTTGCAATGTATGAATCAAAAAAGCCTGGAACCCATCAGCAGTGCAGTTTTTTTACCACTTCATCCTCCACAAACACTTGGAGAGGAGATATGTTGTATTTGACTTCTTTAGACGATCATTTCTCAAATACTTGTAGTGGACCATTAGAGACTTCTGTTTAAGGATTTCAAATGGAAACATTTTAATTCATGTCGCAACTAGGTGGTATTTGCTACCATGAGAAATGGAGTTGTTATGGTACTCAACGCTTTAGATCTGAGTCCAAGATTAGAGATTGATCCCTCTGCTTTATCTTCCTCCGAACAATGGGTACGTAGAACTAGCTACAAGGTAAGATATGGACATACTAAAACATTCACCTTGACTACATTGTATTTCTCACATCACTTATGTCTGTAAGAGGTTGCTTTTCAATCTACTACACTTTTATACTCTAGACACGCACAAAACTAATTCGTCATACATCTACTTTCTGGCAAGTTTCGATAAAATCTTGGAAAGTTCTGTTTGTAAACGCTTTTAGTTTCCTATTCATGATATTTTCTTTAATCTTAAGAATGCCCATTACTTTTGTACATTCTTAATTATTTGAATTATCTTGAGATTACTAATTTGCTTTTCTAGACTTTTTAGTTATGGTCATTTATATCTTTCTGAATTATAGTCATATATAAGTTTGCTAAGATTTCAATTTGAGGTCATATGTAAATTTAACATGAATTAGTCAACTTTAGGAAATGCTAATAATTGATAGCTTCAATATCATAAGTATATAGTCAAATATTAAGTAATTTTATCTAATTAAAATAAATCAAATTCTATGAAAAAGAGATGGGTAGTTGGGAGCTTTTTAAGAGCTGGAGTCTGGAAAGTTGTTTTCAATATATATATATATATATATATATATTTATTCATTTATTTTCCACAACCATGAGGATTAAACCCTTGGATAACTACCTCTTCATGTACAAATATTAATCCTGTGGTAAATTTTTGGGATAAGTGTAGGAGATTCCACTTATTTCGATTATTTCCCTTACATTTGGTAAACATATAGTTGTCCGATTGAGGCTATTTAGTGTTTGAGATTTGTTTCCAGTGGGATAGTGTACTAGCTCCTCAATTTGTAATGATATACGGTTGCAAAATGGTAAGCCATGCCTTTATTAGATTGTTTAAGTATCCAATTATGCCACTAAAATTTCTCTTTTCAATGGTAAGTTCTACATTAGTCTATGCCAACAAATTATATACTTCAAATTATGTGTCTTTCTAAAACATCAAGACATGTTTAGAATGGTTGCATCCTAAAGATATCAGGTTTACTCGTTAACAAGTACAAAAATGTTGAAGTAACTCTCTACATACCTTAAGTTTCAAAAAATAAGTAGTAGGATTTGCACGTGCATTATTTGTGCATTATGAAATCACAATTAGCTCTTTACAAGCATAAACTAAATGAATGGATTCTTGTTCTTTCCAGTTGTCACATGTTTGAATACTTGTCCAACTAATGTTGAACTTATTAAGTACACTCATGCTTTTCAAATTTAATGTCAATTCAAAAATATCAAAAGAATTTTGAAAAAAAATAGAATATGGTCATCAAAAGTATGGAAATTTATTAATAAAGTTTAAATTTAGATAAATTCATATTCAAAGGAATTGGTAACTATTCAATAATTATAAAAAATGGTGGGATGTGTGTCAACTTATTATAAAATCCCAAATAAACCGGTAATACAAAAGGTAAAATATAGAAAACCTCCTCGTGGTTTCGCCAAAAATCAATCGGACACCTTATGATTTTGAAATGTCCATATAATCCTCTTAAACTTTAAACAATATGGAATTTCACTTGTAACCTATATGTGACCTACAAGTGATGTATTATTATTATTATTATTATTATTTAATTTTTTTCTTTTTATATTTGGTGCTTAAATTCCTTTGCCTAAACTATCTTGGATGCTTTTACAAATTTTAAAATTTTTGAGATACTTATAAAATTTTTAGAAAGTATTCATCCCCCATCTTCTTTTTTCCTCCCCCCTCCTCCACCAGCTGCCACCATTACCCATCACCACCGTCTTCTCATATCTCTCTCTCTCTCCACTTCCCTTTCCCTCCTCCTCTTTCCCTTTCCCTCCCTCGTCCTCTCTCCTCTTCTCTCCACTATAAGAAAATTGGCCTTTTGTGACAACATTCTCTGTGACAACAGAGAAACTTGTCACAATTGAAAACTTTAGTGACGAGTTTTAATGTCGTCATAGTTGATTGTGGGTTCACCCGTCAACAGTGACAACATGGGATAAGTCGTCACAATATGGATGGTGCGCAACTAGCCAGTGTGGCGGGAGATCACTATTGTGACGACTGGAAAATAGATTGTCATTGAAATTGGTCCTACAGTGATAACTTAAAATATCGTCACAATATAGTTGTCAGTTCTAAATTAGTGACAACAACTAGTCGTCACTGTCCAAAGTGTTTATTCCCAACTTACTTTCACTAATTCTACTATGTCACCCTAATTTTTTCATTATGGCATATATGTTATAAATAAATTTTATTAATTCTACTATGACACCCTAATTTTTACATTTTAACCCCACATACCACTTTAATTTTTTCAATATGGCCCATATGTTGTAAATAAATTTTATTAATTCTACTATATGACACCCTAACTATTACATTTTAGCCCCATATGCCACCCTAATTTTTTCTATATGGCCCATATGCTGTAAATAAATTTAATTAATTATGTTATGACAACCGAACTTTTATATTTTAGCCCCTTATGTGGTAAACTAATCTCATTAACTCTACCATGACACCTTATCTTTTGTAATTTAGCCTCGTACGTGATAAACCAATTTTATTAATTCTATTATGGCACCCTATGCTTTACACTTTATTTTGTGTTTATCATTGGCAAAATAAGGAAGGTATTGTAAAAAAAATGTATACCTATTTTTAATTATTCCAAATTTAGCTAATACCTTGTTATAAAGTTAAAAAGTATCATGAATTCATTATTTAGTTCTCTTGACAACATATGGAAAATTACTGATTAACATAGTGTGAAATTAATGGCAAAGAATAATAAAATTTAATATGAAATTAAGTAAAAATCTTGACAATTGCATGACTGGCGTTTGTTATGTATTACAATTTACAATAATCAAATTTTTTATGGTGTATGAATCAGTACTTGTATCAAATAGATTTAGTGTTTCATGCATGTATTAGTAAACCATTTTGGTTATTTGATCAACTAAACAGATTGTTTGGTCTTGTCAAACCACAATTCGTGCATAATTGAAAAAATTATTAAATTGATACCAAAAATATTTACATTAAAAGGTCTTTTTGTGAATCATAAATATATTTTTAATAAGCCTTTTAGTTTTTGAACATTATTTTTTGTAGAGATCCTAAAAAACCTATGTTAGAAAAAAAAGAAAAAAATCAAAAAATACTAAATTTTCATATTCCAAAGTTTTAATATAACTTGTGAAATGAAAAAGCTCAACATAATAAACAATGTTAATTACACAAAGATTGGGAAAAGAAAAAGAGATAGAAGGCGTTACTTTTATTAAAAAAGGTTCAACAATTTAGAGACAAGGCGTATTTTTTAGTGTGCAATAGTAGAAGCGGGAAGCTGAAAATTGAAAGAGTAGAGGCGGGGTTCTAAAAGAAGCAGAAACGACGTCATTTAAAGTTGATTTGGAAGAAAAACACTCAACACTTAGCCAAATTTCAGACAAAACTCATTTCCCTCTTTCTTTGCCTGCGGACACCATCTTCCCAACTCCCTTGTCCCTCTCCAAAAGCCGCTTCCTCTAAAGCCCTTTTCCACACTGCTTCCTTCTCCTCCTCCTTACTATCATCATCATCATCATCGCCCAATTCCAACTCCTGCAGTTTCGTTTATTAACCCCCAAAATCACCACTCCATTATTTTCTCAAACGCCCACATTCCCCACCACCCCTCAACAACCCCATTTGGCTTTTCCCATTCCCTCAATTCTTCACTGTTTCTCCTCAACTCATTCTTCTCCACCTCAACCTTCTTCCGCATTTTCTCTGACCAAAAAGCTAAATCTTTCCACTGGAATTACGCTCTTGATGGAATTCACCCTAGAGAAAATGGGGTCATCGGGGATAAAGGGCCAATCTTTGCTGCAGTTTTGTTGGGATGGCTTGGGTCGAATCCGAAGCATCTGAGGAGGTATGGTTCCATTCTTGAGAATTTGCAAAGTAGGCCAGATTTATTGGAGAAAATCAAGGGAATTATTGTTGCTTCAGGAGGTGACGCTAATATAGATCCCAAGGTCTGGGCTGCTGGATTTACTGCAGCCCTGCTAAAGAAATACAATTCATCATCTTATCCATCAGTTGTAGTTGTAGGAAGAAATCAATTGGAAAGTGGAGTTGATACCTCAAAGTTGCGAGAAAAGGAGCCCCTGTCCGTTAAAACCTTACTTTTGTCAGCATTTGAGAAGCTCTTCTCTTATCTCCTAAACTTGAACGACGTCAAACAGCAGTTGACAAAGATAATCTCTGTCCTTTCAAAAAACCGGCCTTCTTGCCCACATCTTTATCTGTATAGTACAGCTAATAAGGTCATTCCATTCTCATCAGTTGAGTCATTTGTTGAAGAACAGAAGAGAAGTGGGAAAAATGTGTGGGCATTCAACTTTGGTGCATCACCTCATGTTGACCATTATCGGACTTTTCCCAGTGTATATACATCAGAGCTTGAGAGGTTTTTGAACGAGTGTCTGGTCATAGTGAAGAAGTTATAAAAGTTTTGCAATTTTAGATGATTTAGGTTGAAATGCTGCACAAGTTATTGTTTGCCCTGTGCAGCTGAATTCAGTTTCAAGCAATGGAGATTCCTAACAAGAGGTAATTTTGGCCTAATGTTACTCAAAACTGCAAACTCTTGTTTATGAATATTTCCATTGAGATATGGTATTTCATTGCAAACTCTTGTTTATGAATATTTCCATTGAGATATGGTATTTCATTTTTGTCCAATGGTAGTTGTTGGTACTCTTGGTTCTGTAATTTAGCAATGAGGCACATATCATTCTCAATAAACTTTCCCATCATCTTTGTTAAAAAAAAAAAAAAGAGCTACCCAAGCTGATAGGGCAGCTTTAGTAGAGTAGTAGATAGCAAATATCCCTAAATTGAGCCAGTACCATGAATTTTAGGGAAAAGCCAAAATTTGAAGACTGAATCAGAAGGAAAACAAGACCTAAGGTTGTCACGGCATAATTTGAGGTAAATGATCTAAATATTTTCCATCTATTTTCGAACATTTCTGTCTAATGGCTGTTTGTTAATGTGTCTTCTGCCCATTATGTGTAGGCTTATCACAGTCTGTGCTTGGATTTGAGTTTAGTGTTGGGTGTTGTAAATATCTGTTGATTGTGTAATGAAGGGATTTTCTGAAGAGTTTTTATTCTGTAATTTTAGATTTGATATTGGTTGGTTCCTGTTTAAAAGGAAAATGAAGAACCCGTTTCTTGACTCGATATTTCTATTCCTATAATGAGTTGGACAACAGTAGATTGAGGCCAATTTTTCTGTTGAACATTTGAACCGACTGATTTAATTCAAGGACTTCTTCCCCATTGCCCCCACTATAATAGTGGGTAGTGATAAGAGAAAGAGTTTTTCATAAGAGGACGTACGCAATAGACGTTTCTGATGATCATTACAGTTTATGTCTTCGGAAATAGGCAAAGGATGCAGTATATTTATCCAAAATAGTGAATTTATCCAAAAAACAGAATGAATTTGTTTGATCAGGCACATGTGTACTATGAAACTTCAAACGATTGTGTAGCCTTTCTTGCTAACTATGATAGGAAAGTAGATGCCAACGTCACATTCAAGAGGAATTCATATTTCCTTCCTGCTTGGTCTGTGAGCATTCTTGCAGACTGCAAAAATGTTGTTTTCAACACAGCAAAGGTAACTTGTAGAACACTTGCATTAAGTTAGTTATATGCAGGATAGACACAGCGAAGGGCCAAGTTTTAAATCACAGCCCCGCTTAAGTTTAGAAATTTTTGCAACTCTTTCAAGATTTACTTATTTTGAATAGAGATTGTCCTAGTGTTGTATCTTCTTCTCGTCCACTCTGCCAAAGAGAGAAAATCTGTTTAGCTATGATGACGGCCTGCTTGTGAATGAATGGAGCTTCTTTTTCAGTTTTAGAATTTCTTGTCAACAACTACTGCTGACTATTCTGCCAAGCAAACAGAGTTCTCTAGTTGGTTTTGATGTGCTTTATATAGGATTGCACTTAACCTGTAAAGAGTCCATATATTGTTCTACTAATTTAGATAAAAGCATTTAATGCCAAAGATAAAGTAAAAACATGGTACTGACAGAAGCTTTATGGTACTGAATCATTAATGAGGTTATTGTTCTTTAACAAGTCAACCACAAGAATATAGTTAAACTACTGGGTTATTGCTTAGAGACAGAAGTTCCTCTATTGGTCTATGAATTTATCCCTAATGGCACCCTCTCCAACTTCATTCATAATTAGATAGATGATTCATTCTCCTTCACTTGGAACTTCAGACTAAGAATAGCAAGTGAAGTAGCAGGAGCATTGGCATATTTACACTTGGCAGCCGCAATTCCCATCTATCATAGAGACATCGAGTCCAACAATATACATTTGGATGGGAAGCACATAGCCAAAGTGTCAGATTTTGGAACTTCAAGGTCCATTGAAGCTGATAAAACTCATGCAACTACACTTGTTAGAGGTACTTTTGGCTACTTGGTGATAGCACTAGGTTGGCTCCAGCTGCCTTTCCACTATTATGGGATACAATTTAACTTCGAAACCAAAAAATGTAATGGAGTTTTTGTTTTGACATCTGTTATATTAGTCTTGTTACCCTCATTCTCTCTCCTCTTTCTTTTTCGTTTTCTTTTTCTTATAATTTATATTGTAAAAGCAAAATGGATTAACGGCCCACTCATAAGCTTAGTTGAGCACAGTATATACGACAATGTCTCATCAAGAAGAAAGAATCTTATGAAAATGAAATAACATTTTGGAAATGGACAAGATTCTTAAATTTGTTAGTCATAGCACATTTTTTATTTTTCCTTTTTAAGAGCCATGAATGCTATTACTGCTCTACTCAATCTATAAGTATAATTAATACTTTCATGTTCATACTTCATATGCCATTCAAGAATTGAATAGGATTCTCAAACTAAATAATAGACTTGTATATTTCCTTGTTTTCTGCTTCTTTTTTTCTTGTCATGTCTTCATAACAGCACTTAACTGGAATTGCAGAGAGGCTAGCTAAAGCCTAAAAGGTCAGCAATGGGAGAAATTTTTATCCAGATAAGAGTTTTGCTCAAACTCAATATTCTATTAAGGACAATATGGAACTCTATTGATCTAAACAACTACCACAGTTCACTAATTCGAAGAGTTTCTGTCATTATGAAACTGAAGTATACATAAAGGTGGAGAAAATGAAGATGATGGCACAAATATCTTTGTGACAGAACTTATCATGACATAAACTTGACCTGTATAAACCTCAAGTAAAAATTTTCTCTTTACCCATTTTTTCCTCACTCAGTCCTACCACTCCTAGTTAAAAATCTGTCAGTACCATGTTTTTCAGTCCATTTTCCTCACTAAATCGTAGAAGCTTTATGCATGTAGTTTATTCTTTTTCTCAACTTTCTGTGCAACTGATTTTGTTCCTGATGGTAACATATCTAATCCCATTAAATGGGTTGTTACACTTGGTGCATTATGTTTGGTGTTCTATTTTCTGTATATTTGTTCACTAATCAGCTTTTTCATTGGAGCCTCAATTGAAAAATGGTTCTCAGCTTTTTCATTGCCTTTTTTGCAGCTGCTTTACACTGGACTCAAGAGACAATTAGGCCTGTTTTTACCTCTGTTCTTCTAATTTTTCATTACTTGTCAGGTAACTTCTTTAAACTATGTTTTAATAGATTGTTTTTGACTTATTAGTCTCTCTTTTAAAGGATGCAACTGCAACAACACTAACAGATTTGCAGTTGCTGCCACTTAACAGTTCCATTCCTTGTTCCTTCAAAATGAAATTCATGGATGATTGTCTAAGCTAGCAAAAGTGTATGTTTAATATATAATCTGGAAAAAACACAGAGAAGTAGAGATTTTCCTATTTTACCCCTTGCCTACTTATGCACATTAGGAATTGCACTTATATCTTTATAGATTCACTTCAAGAAATCTATTGTTTCATAACTAGCTTATCTATGCTTATTTCTGGTTGTAATGTGTAGATAAAAATTTGTGACTTATGTTCTGGATTTGTAACTCTAGGACATGGACAAAAATTGGATGAAACTTGATAATAGAAAGGACGAGTCTTATAAACTTGGGGTGGCTGCTTTCTTAAAATTCACATATTCTTTTATTTTGGCTGAAACTCTTTTTTTGACTGATTTTTTTACTTATTAAGTTCACAATAGTTGGATATGCTGAAACTCTAAAGAAAAGTTTATTTTCAATGCAGTCTAGCTTCATATTGATCGTGAGAAGACTGTTGGATATGCTGCTAGAGATGATTGAAATATGACATTGGTGCTATAGTCTATGTTTTAGTTTAGAAATCTAGTACTCTTATCTTTTGGGAAGGATATGTATTGGCCATTACTACTTGAATTGATTATGTGGGATTTAGGACCCAACATTTGTGGTTCACTTTTGTTTTGATTAATTTATAGATGTGTTATGGCCAAATATATGAATTTGCGGCATATATTCTACGTTGATTTTGCCTTTTGTCAAATTAAATGTTATGGTTGATTTTGCCTTTTGTCAAATTGAATGTTCTACTATAATTGTTGAAAATGCCATGGCAATACTATATTTGTAATGGCCAATTTCAAGTCTTTAAGACAAACTCAGTGATAACCTTCAAAGTTGTCACTATCATGCAAATTTAATTTTTTACTATAATTGTCGGAAATGCCGTGACAATGCTATATTTGTAATGAACAATTGCAGATCTTCCAAACAAAGTTGTAAGTTCACTAAGTGACGACTATTCTTGTCACTAAATACTAGGAATGATAGTGACAAGTTCAAGTCGTCACTGTAGAGTTCAAATTTGTGACGACTTTTGCTACCTTTTATGACAAAAAAATATGTGAAACAGTGACAAGAAAATTCGTCACAGAATGACAACCGTTAGTGACGACTTAGTTCTCGTCATTAAATAATAAGATTCAGTGATGACTTTAAAAGAGTTGTCACACGTACCTATTTGTGACATAGAATTAGTGACAACCATGTGACAATGGAAAAAGTCATCACTATATTCATATAATGACGACTTTTTGATTTTTAGTGATGACTTTTTATTGTCACAAAAGGCCAAATTTCTTGTAGTGCTCCTTTGTTCCCATGCCTCCCTCTCATTTCCCTTCCTTCTAGTGACCTTATCTAATCACACGGAGAAGATCTGGTTACGAACAGAGATTTAGTTGCAGCCAAATCTTCTCTCTAGTGACCAAATCCGATCATCAAGAAAGAAAAGGATAGAGAGAGAGAGAAAGGAAAGGGGGAGAGAAGAAGGGAGAGGAAAAAGGAAATGGAAGGAGGGAAATTAGGCAAGGAGAGAGAGTGGTGGCGGATGGTGGTGGTAGGTAGGTAAAAGATAGAGATAGTGGTGGTAGTATAGCAGTGGCTATTGTGTGGTAATGCAGGAAGACAGAAAGTGAAGAAAAATATATATAAAAAAAGGAAAGGAAAACAAAAAAAAAATGAAGGGAAGAAAGAAAAGAAAAAAATCAATAAAAACTGGGCTACCAGTACCATAGCAGGTCAAACAATGCTATTCCAATTTAATTTAACCACAAGAAGGTTATGTGGGTATTTCAAAATCATAAAGCAGCTCGTTGATTTTTTACGAAACCACAAAGGGTTTTCTGTATTTCATCTTGATCTTAACACAAAAGTAATTAATTCCTCCGTCCCATTGAAAGTGTCATATTTAGGGGTGGTAATGGGGCAGGGGATCCTTCCCCCATCCCCCGCCCTATTGCCTATTAATGACCCCCGTCCCCCACCCCCGACTTCCCCCGCCCCGCCCCACTTCCCTCGCGGGGGCACCCGTGGTGTTAAAAAAAATTATTATATAATTTATTATAATTAAATTTGAGCAAATAATCAAGTACTAAAATATTAACACATCACCAAATTATTATTCATTGTAACTTCACAATTGAAACTCATAAAAATAATTAAACAAAAATTATTTGAATACAATCTAATATGATAAAAAAATATAACTAAAATAATCAAGTTTTTACTTTTGATACCAATACAATTACTAAATTATTATTGTGTTTTTTTAGAAAAAAGTGTTATTGTATTAAGTGTAGTTAGGAATTTAATATAAGTGTATTAATAAATTTAATATAAATAATTAATAATTTTTATTAATAAACACGTATAATTAGTAGTATAATTGATAATATCATTATATGTATAATTATGTACATACATATATTTCAAACGGGTGGCGGAGCGGGGGTTGGGGCGGAGGAATATACCCCCGTCCCCTGCCTCGTTTCTAAACGGGGGGGAAAAAATTCCCCCCGCCCCCGCCCCGCCCCACCTCATTGTACTTTTTGCATTTCACTAGTTTATTTCTTCTTCTTTTCTCAATATTTTATACTAATTTCACTGCAATTTGTATATTCCACATCCAAAATTGGGGAGATAAAAGTACGGTTGTTTGAAAATACAGTTTCATAGCTCTTATAAGTTGATGCTTGACAACATTTTTAATTTTGTGGCAAATCAGAACATGGACTCGTCTGAGCTAGAAAAGAATAGGCTGCTCAATAAATAGGATTGGGCTCTTGAGGGTGAGGCTTTGCCACCTCCCCCATTGGTTCCTTGAACTGTTACCGTTATCAAGGCTAAGCCAAAGCCAGTCAAGAAAAGGTTGCACGTTCCAATGGGAAGATTTGGCCTAGGAACCCAACAACAAAAGATTCAACTTTTAAATAAGTGAGCTATACTACCACCATCTAGCAATGGACCCAAAACTTTTATGATCATAGATTGAAATTCAGTCCATCCTCTAAGGGTTGTTGCGTTCAATAAAGTTTAGATATTTTTTAGATCTCAAAATAATTAGCTGAGATTTGGCTACAACATCAATAAAATGGCTTATATGGCTGAATGTGTAATTGTTCTACTTTCATGAAATGCCTTTGCCTTTGCTACATTTTTTTGGAAGTATTTGGTGATTTATTTATTTATTTTTCTTTATAAAACAATAGCAAAACTTGGAGCTCCATATGAGGTAGTGCCAAGAGAGAAAAAGAGAGGGTTGATGGGATTTAGTATGGATTTATTATAAGGGAGGAAGAGGGAAGGGAGAATTGCAAGGTGTTTGAAAGTGAGGGTGTTTCTTTGGTTTTTTATATTTTTAAATTTGAGTTGGCTGTAATTCTCACCTATTTTATTTTTTTTTATAACCGTAAATACTTCTTTCCTTGCCTTTATTCTATTATAGTTTTGTTCGTCAATTCAAAGATCAGCTGGAAGATATTCATTCGCTTCATTTTGTGGTGAAAATGTAGGTTTAATCCCATGATCTTAATTTTTTTCATTTTTATTACATTTTCCTTTTCTTGCTCTCTCAATTTTATTTATCATTTTCTGTTTATCACTAATCCATTTGGGTAAAAGTTATTTTTTTTTCTTTTTAATATATCTAATATCCACTTTACTGTAACAACGTATATAAAAAATTTTTACTATAAAAATTTTTTGAAATATTTGATATATTGTATGGATGAGATGTTTTTTGAGTTATTTTTAATTGTGTATTACTGTAAGATTGTATTAGAAAAACTTTTTTTTTTTTTTGGTAAAAAGATTTTATTTCAATTGATATTGATATATAATTTGTGCTCGAGTGTAATTAAAAATGTTTCTACTTTGCTTTGCAGTACAATTCGTTTTCCTTTTTTTTTTTCCTTTCTAATTACTTTAAATTGACTTTCGTGTTGTAATATTGTTGCTAATCTGATTTTATGAAATACAACTGCCTACTTGTTTAACAATTAGTGCTGCAAGTTTCGAAAGTTCACCTCTTCAAGGAAACAAGCATCCGAATCCCACAAGAAGAAGGAGAATATCTCTCGAACTGTTTCCTATTGCCGCAAGAAAAACGCTTTTGAGAAGGTTATCATCCTGGAAAGTTGATTCTGTATAGGATTAGGAGAAGCGATCTTCTCTAGGGTCTGCAACATGATATATAGAAACAGCCCATAAACGTTACTTCGTGCTTCTTATTACCATTAGTCCTCCTCCTGTTTTTCCCATTCGTTTATCAGATTCCCATCCTTCCTGACTATCAATTGTTGATCCCTACCACCGTCCAGCGAATTCAAAACATGGAAAAGGAGATGAAAAAGACAATTAAGCTGTTCGGAAAGGTTATCGACGTCGTTGTTATGGTCGAGGATGGCCTGGCTGATGACGATCATCTAGTGAATCAAGAACAAGGAACAGAAACTGCTTACTCAAGAAAAGATTGGAAGCGTCCGATGTTGCTTCAACTCAAAGCAGATTTCTCATTCCAATTCGCGAGGAAATCATGCAAGTATTGACTGAACCAGAAGTGATGCTGCTGAATCAGAAAGAGGCTCTTAAGGTCACGGTGGTGGATTGCTCACAACGCTGTTTCGACATGAATTTGAAGAGGTGGCCGAGCGCGAACAAGTACGCTCTCAACAGCGGGTGGAATAAGCTTGTTGATGACAATCATCTAAAGAAAGGTGATGTGGTAGAATTCTGGGGCTATAGGCAAGATGGTCTCTTGCGTTTTGCTATGAACATCTGCAAGCGAAGGAACATCTCCGTTGCCCAGCACTGATTTATCAAGAACATTAGAACACTGATTTAACTTTTAAGACTGAGGGCTCTATTTTTTGCACACGCTCCAAATTTATGCTTGACTGTAACTATTTTTTTTCTTTACTCATTATTGTTGTATAATTCGTTTATCCTCTTTTGTGTGTTAAATTGGATTTCGTGTTACAGTTAAAATAGTGCTTGTTTGTAATTTTCTCTTCTCTTGCGACTAAATCTGACTATATGAAGATATAGGAATTGGATAGAATCAAAATATATAACAGAAGGTTCTCAAGCTTGGTTTTTTTTTTGGGGTAAATTTCATAACTATATATCTTACTCATAAATGTAATTTCACAATAAATAATAAAAAATCATATTGTACAAGATACTTGAGTTTTGGTTTTCCTATTTGTACTCACTTAAATTTCTTATCAAATAGGCAAAACCCTACTTGAACTCAATCAACACCAAATTAAAGTCGAATCTTTGACCGAGTTACTCACGAGCTGAGTCGAATTGTTTGGTTATTATACACCCTTATGATTAGGTTTCATAAAAATTTCCCAATCACGCCAACGAGTCTCATATATCTTTTATTTTTTTGATTCAAATACAATTAAAAAGAAAAAGTTGCAAAATAGGAAGAAAGTCCATCTTTTTTGTGTTCCATTATCCAAAAATGTGCAAAAAATGTAAGTTCCATTATGCAAACAAATTCTATCTGCCTTGAAGATTTTGTCTGTTCTGTGACAACAAGAAACTTCAAGTCATAGAAAATTTCCCCTTGAATATCCAGAAAGGCTAAACGTTCTACAATATCATCTTCAATCAAAGTTATGTGAATGTACCCTTTGTTTGGCCCCAATCGAACATTTGATACAAAGATGGGATCACAAATTCATGTATCAACCATAATATATCCTTCCATGACCAATTATCATCTTCTACTTCAGATAATTTGAAAGTCACTAATCCCTCCGAATTCTATGATTAGCTAGTGTCATACTTAGTAGTCTAATTGAATCCTATGACCAGCTCTAGGCAAAAGCTCCTGAAACAAAGCATTACTCTCCCCTCCTGACTCAAACATTGCTTTCACATTTTTTGACAAAATTGGATATTTTAGCTTTGAATTATTCACAGCAAAACTGTTTTGATAACCTTTAAATGAGTCCATCACGAAGACAAGACAGGACCTTTGAATCATCAAGTTGTTGTCCATCACACATTAGGCTCTGTTCATTCACAGGGAAGCCAACGATGCTCTCCACGATTGCTTTAACATCGCGAACAGTGTACAACGACTTGACTTCCCTCTTCAACAACTCTTCATTTTACATTTTCACAGAGATTGGCAATACATCTCTTGGCCAAAGCACCATATGAAGAGTTGATTCACCCTGGATATCGAGAGAGGCTAAGGTTTCATGATCATCCTCAAGGGGCTTACCGGAATAAATTAGACTGAACTTATCACAAGGAATCCTGACAGATGTCGAGCCGATGCAATAATAATTACCTACTAAAAAAAAATACAAATTTTATATATAGGTGAGTATCGAATCCACGGGGACTAGGGATAATTTATTTCTTTTAGAATTCAGAGATGGGGTTTTTACAAAAATATAAAAATAACTACTTAACTAAATAAAAGCAACTCACAAAAATAAATAGGAATTAATCAACAATAGATACGATTCTAGGCAAAGGTGCAACTTTTTATATACGGTCCATTCAATTGATCATCGATGTAAAGATAATTCAATTATTAGTTAATAGATTGGTTATAGTTGCTATACACGCGATAAACAACCAACTTTTCCTTACTTTATTGATAGTCAAGGTACAATCGTTAACTATTTGCCTAACCAAGAAATAACCCTAGGTGCGACCGTAGGATTTAATTCCTCGATTGCATTAAGAATTAGAAAAGCCCAACTTTAATCAATAAACACGCTACGGGGATTTGTTTAAATTAGATTATACGTTTTCCTAACATGGGACCAATCACGCTAGTCGTCACTAGTATTAACCAATCAAACAATTACAGATTTAATCGGTTAATTTGGCGGTAGATTATTAAATTAATTCGAATATCGGGCCCTTGACATTCAAATAACAAAACAATCATAAGAAGTTAAACCAGAAAACATACGAATACCAATGAATAAAATAAATAAATAAAAATAATTCGATCTCACAGATATTTGGAACCGAATCTTCAAGTTGACTTTCGACTAGAAAACGAGAAGTTAGTTCTTCGTTGTTGGGAAAATTGCCAACGTGAAGACATGCGGCCAACCGAAACAAAGATAAAACCTAATCTAAGTGACTAGTCTGCTAATATATATAGCTGACTGACCCTTTTCCTCCCTAAGAAGTACTAATCAAACGGGACTCGGCGGACTTCCCTTATTCTTTTGCTTCCTATTTGATATCTACTACTCATAACAAAGGCCTATTGTCTAATTAGAAAAAAGGAAATAAAAACAATAATAACTCATGTTTTCTAATTCAACTCTACAACTAACAAAGGTAATTAAAGTCTTTCAAATTCCACCAAAGATGTCCATATTTGACTCGAATTAGGAAATCCCATGCGTAGTAAATTCCCGAATCATCTGGACTTGACAGTAATTCTTGAAAAATCACCTCTTTTGTCACTTTTACTCCACCTCCCTACAATTAACACAATTAATCAAATATAGGTAGAATCTATTAATTAAAATAATATTTGGTTAAAATCAAGGGAAAAATAATTATAAATTTAGCAACAAATTACATCCTATCAGATCCCGTCTTTGGCCTCAATTAAACATTTGATATTAAACATTGTGGTTGGTATCAGAAGCCTCTGCATCAATCTGGAGGACTTTCTGATCAGATGCTCTCTTGATAAACAGTCTCGTTGACAGCAAATTTTGAACAAAAAAATGGAGATTAGTATTCTGCTGAATCCCAACTGAGCCCAGATTTTGATCATCCTCCCATGACCAGCAGAAAAGAATTCCAGAAGACATTCACATATTCTTTTCTTTTCTTTCAACATTGCTTTCACTTTTCTAACTGTATCTGATTTCTTCACTTTCAAAGCAACCGGTTTCATAACAGGCAAGCATATATTTATCTGCAAAACAGTAACAACAGCCAAAAAAAGAGTACTCAGAAAATCTACTTAATTCAAATTTGAAAGTGACACCCTGGATTGCTTGCTTTGCAACTAAGAATTTTGACGCTCCAATTCTTTTAGCACTTGTATTTAATCAAAAGAAAAAAAAAATCTGAAGTACATGAATTCAAGTAAAATTCAGGAGGATAAAGGGAACAATGTGTAATAATAAAAATGATGTCACCCCTCGAACCTATTTGATCATCTATTTGGTCTGTAGATCCTGTACATGACTTTCAATCTTCCCTTTTTTCTTGTCAAATTGGTGATTTTCCGATGGACTTCCCAAATATTTTTTTACAAAGACTTCATCCTTTTTATATTGCTTCTGAATAACAATAACAAAAAATTGCTCACCATTGCTTGGTCTGCTAATTTAAATATTGAGTGCAAAGTGTAGCTAAACCCAAAGGGGGAGAAAAAAAATGTCCAATGTATGAAAAGAAAAGGCAAACCAATAATCTCAAAAAAAAAAGAAGTTTTACACTACTACAACTTGAGCCGGTATAGAGGTATTGTCTTAGAATTTGCACATTGAATTGAATTATGTTAGACAAAAAAGCTAAAGTAATTATTCAGCTACATTGCACTGGAGGAAAAGAAACACAACATATTACATTAGAGACATCGTCATCTGTAATTTTATTTGTTTTCTTGTCCAACAACTAGGGACTTGTTCAGTCACATAGCATGGTAATACTTCTCGAATGGGCAAAAACTTGATCATATCATGAAAAGTTAGCATCAACTGTTGCCCTGATTAAATCAGAAACCATCTCTGAGTTTAATACAGTTAGCATCTTTTGTCAGGCTTTCCTCATATGCAACAAGTTTAAAGGAGGAATAAATTTGTTTTAGCTATAAGAAGCCCATTTCCAAAACAAATACCAACAGTTTCACAAGAAAATTAGAAGAAATGAAAAGCTATGATCAACACCACAATTTTTTTAACCACCAGCCTTTGGGCTGATGGCCACCACTAAGCCATTTAAGGCTCCTTTGCCTCCCATCAATTACCACATTAAGTGGTTTCTTAAAAAAAATCAGACGGGTGCGTAGTGCATTTGTCTAGTCTGATGGTGGTTCAGTCCCTACCGGCCTCTCTAGACCCAGTTGGGTGACTTGTGTCTCCCTCTTAGATTAGGATAGTGTAGGATACTATAGACAAAGTGACGATTGATAAAAAAAAAACACCCCAATATTTTTCTTTACAGTTAAAAGTAATCCAAAATGCAAAAAGACTGTAGAGATTAGCATCATAAGTAAAATCTTGAAAAATGACCTTTCAGTCTTGCACAAAGAAGATGTTACTTTCTTAGGTAATTCAATTAACGGGCAAGATTAAACAGTTGAATTATGGACTTTCTCTGAATGTTGTAACTAGCTAAATGCTGACGACTGCTTAGAGGTATTCCTCTACATTCCAGAATCTGGGAATCAACTGGGAATCCTAGCCTATCAAAAATCTTGTTCTTCACAGCTTTGATCAAACAATCTTGATGCACGTCAAGATTAAATTGTAGTACCCGACAGATATCTGAAAAAAATTTTGCGCTAACATCAGTAAGGTTGATTCTGCTGTAATATTGTGACAAGATTGGACCTTTGAATCATTAAGTTTTTTGCCATCATAAATTAGGCTCAGATCATAAAGAGGGAAGCCAATGATGCTCTCCACGATTGCTTTAACATCACGAACAGTGTACAACATCTTAACTTGCCAACTTCATCATCAAGTATCAAACTACCATGTTTCCAAAGAAGTGAGTTTGGAATTTCTTTCTCCGGACTTGAATAAAACTTCTGACTAATTATGTTTGACCTTAATTATACTTTTGGACTTAGTAATGTAAATCTTCAAATGTGTTCTCTGGAACTCTTGCAGAAATGGTCCCAAAGTAAGTGGAATATATATATTGTTGGCATGGATATGCCCAAATTCCATGGTTTTCACTTTCTTATGGAGAATAACAATGAAAAACTTAAATGATTAAAATCACGAGTAAACGAATTTTTTTCCTTTTTTTTAAAAATAAAACACATCATAATTTTATTAAATGACAAACTCTACGCTAATGGCAAAAATTACATTGGATAAATACGAGTTCCGACCTTGGCATATTCTTAAGAATCTTTGTACAATTCTAATTTGTCAAGCTTGACATTATTCTCAAAATTCACCATAACGAACAAAAGGTTGAAGGATCTTCTTCATGTAAGGATTGTCCCATTTCAATGACTCCCAACCAAGTAGAGATATTTGGATCACTTTAAGTGCTGGTGGTGCAGAAGGTTGTCCATTGATGGAGGGTAGGAAGGGAGGTAAGCTTTCCAGATTTCGGCAGCTTATTACCTCAATTCTCTCAATAGAGTTACAAATCAGGAGCCCCTTGCAAATATTCCTTAGTTTAGGATTTCCTAGCACAGCCAATTTCTTGAGATTTGGGAGGCAACTGATAGTGGTCCTTTAGCATGAATCTTTGTTGCTTGAAGTAAAACTAAAGTAGCCTTCTTCATCGTTTGATACTATCTCCTCCAATTCGTTACAACACCAGACCTTAAGTACTTCAAGACTTTGCACGGATTGTAGCAACCTTGGTGTGAACAACTTCTTGAGCTTGCCACAACGATCAATGAACAAAGATCTAAGGCAGGAAAAAGTGCTAGGTGGAGGAATTGCGTTCGTTATGGTGAAGTTTGATTACTTGAGTTCAACAAATGATTAGGATCAAAAATATTATAAATAACCAACCTAAAAGAGTAATTAAATATTTATAATATATTAATTAAATATTATATCAAGTATTTCATAAAACACCACAAGTTTTTCAATATATAATATACATACCCGAACTTGCTTCAAAAAACTCAATTGATTAGTTCAACCGCGACCTGTCAATCTCATATGGAATAATTTATCAAGCTATTCATGAGCTCGAGTCAAGCTATTCAATTAAATTGCACCCTAGGTGAGAGCAAGAATGGGGCAAGAGGGGGCACAGTCAGTGTGGCTAGCGTGTGAGTGTGTGTGGTCACTCGGAGTTTTACTGTACTAAGGAGCGGTAGCAGCGTAGTCGCATCTTGAAGTGCCAAAGTGTCGGGGGGTTGAATGTCAAACTCAACTTGGTTTTGCGTACTGTTGTGATTTAGGATAGGACCATTTTGGTATAGAACATCTGTCTTTCTTCTTTTGGGTTGATTACAGCTAATACTAGAATAGAATTCTTTTGGTTTGTAAAATTAAAAAAAAAAAGATAAAATACACTGACCTGTTGTGATTTGCTTACTACCCACGAAATCTCCTCATTATTTAAAAACACCTACATAATTTCATTGTCCTTTGGATTTCTTTGGAAAATGGACGGAAATCATCTAATTTGACGGAAAATGAATGACACAATCTCGACAATCGAGTGTGGTAGCATTGCTTGACAGATTAATGTTGCTATTGCCAAGTTTTAGTAATAAAAGGGTATCAAGTTAATGTGGTTGAGTTTAGGAACATCTCTTTGGTGAATATCAGTAATGGCTTGACTTTTCTAATTTTTGGTTGACTTTTCTAGGCATAGGGAATGATTGTTGGCATTTTTCATGTGAATTGATCCAGTTATTAATTTTAGTTCTCCATGTTTGGAAATTTGAGGCTGGCTGCTGTTACTTTTGTGTTGTTTTAGTTATTGTGTTATATGGTTGTAAATAAAAGTTGACTGTACTCCGCTAGTTGTTACTACTGAGTAACCAGGGATCTTCACCTAAACTGTCGATTCTCGCGTCAAAAGATAGTAGTTATTATGAGTGCATGGTCGCGTAGCGATTGGAGCTGAGTGACCAGGCTCCTCCATCTGGTAAATGTTGGAGTTCGCGTCAAAAGGCTCTAATGGCTAGAAACTAAGTCTTTTGTTATTCTAAAAAAAAAAAGAAAGAGAAAAATAGAAAACGTGATAAAAAAAAAAGTAAAGATTGTGTTAGAATGTGAAAGAGTCAGCTTGCCGATTTGTGAATTTAATGTTGAGATTTTGGTTAATAGTTGGACCATTTGCTGATGAATGTTGAGCAACCATTCCTTTTTCTTATATTAGTTTGCTTTAAATTAGAGGAGTTGGTGGTTTGGAAGCTAACTGAGGTATTGTTTCTTGGATCTTGACCATTGATGCTTAATATATGTTTTTCTTGGTATCTTGACAATACGGTAGTTGGAGCAATAGCCATTGTCAAATTTTGGTGTTCAATTGCTGTTCTCATGCTTGAGGGCAAGCATAGTTTAGGTGTGGGGGGATTTGATAGGGTGTTAATTGTTAGTAATTTTTATTATTAATTTCCCCCATTGTCCTTGCCAAATATCGTTTAATTGTTAACATATACTTATATTTGGTATTTGGACCTATCTACAGGAAATGAGACTGAAAGGTGCTAAAAAGGGGGGGGGCTTTCTGAAGCAAATTACTTCACACGTGGAAATCTTCTACAAAGCTCCATCAACGTGGCCCACAAGAGGGGACCAAAGCTGATTTCCTTTTCCTTTTGGACTGATGAAGAGATGGCTGGTACGGGAAGTCCTACTAGCAATAGGAAACAAGAGAAAATTCGGAGGGCCCCGCTTTTGCACCTTTTTCTCTAAATTTGGCAGAACCACTAGAGGGTTAGAGGTTGTTTTTAGTCGTAGGATAGCTTGGAGCAATAGTTTAGTTTTTCTTTATTTTTCCTTGTCATGCGCACGCCTACTGTTCAACAAAATTTCCCAACGGGAGAATCATTTTTTACTTCTTGATTAATTAGTTAAAGACGGTTTGACGTTCATGAATTCAATCACTTTGCGTGGGATTTATTTATGCGGCGTGGCTAAGCTTTTCGTCTATGATAGGGTGTCAATTGTTAGTAATGTTATTGTTAATTTTCCTCTTTGATCTTGCCAAATATTGCTTTAATTGTGACATATATTTATATTTGGTATTTAAACCCAATTTCAGAAATTGGCGCAGAAACCTTCTTGAGAAGATTATTGTGAAGCTCTACACAATTGGCCCACATGCATGGTGTAAACCAACGTCCATCCCTTTTGCTGATGAAGAAGAATTGAATTGCATTTGGCTAGCCAACATCTCAATTTGGTGGGGACCGCGAAGAATTAGTATTGTCTAAAGATAGTGTGCCTTTTGTTTGCTTTCTTACAGTAGTAGGATAATTGCTTTCTTGTGATCGTGTGCATTTGGTCAAAGGAAACCAGACAAACAAAAGTTGGCTTTTGCTTTTGTTTTCGGTGGGATTGATTAGATAGAGAAAAAGAATGGTTTCTTGTGTGGACGAGGGGGTGAAGTTTTCCATTTGGTTTGTTTTTATTTTTAGAGAGCTTCTGGCATGAAGGGAGATTTTCTCTCCGAGGAGACTACAAAGTAGAATAGGTAGTCTTTTGTGTAGAGGAGGAACTTATTCCTTCTTTTGTTGTGTGGTATGCAATTTTTCTTCAAAGAATCTACGAAGACTCAAAGTTTCATTCTAACTTATTAGCGAGTATTTATGTCTTTGAAATCAATTAAATTGTGTGGAAAGTTTCTTATGAGGCGTGGCTAATCTTCTTATCTAGTCAAGGATCAATGCGAAGACGCAGTCCCACATATCTGTGAGATCTAATTAATTTTTACGTGTTCCTTAATTTGCTAATATTTGCATGTTTTCTATTTGAATTTTCATGGGATTATTTTGTTAATTGGATATCAAGGGCCTGATGTGCAATTTGACTTATTAATCTCCTGTCAAATTAATCAATTAAATCCGTAATTGTTTAATTGGTTAATATCTATGGCAACTAGTGTTTTCACACATTAGGGGAACGTGCAATCTGATTTAAATAACCCTCGTAGCATGTTATTAATTTGGGTTAGACTTTTCTAGTTTTTAATAAAATTAGGAAATTAATTCCTACGGTCGTACCTAGAAGTATTTCCTGGTTAGAGATAATCAAAGGTCGTACCTTGGTTATCAATAAATTAAGGAAAAGCTGGTCGTCAAAGTTTATCGGTGACTATAACTAACCTGTTAATAAAATTAAGTGAACCTTTTTTGCATCAATGATCGGATGAATGGACTGTGTCTGCGTAGTTGTACCCTTGGTTAGAATTTATTTATTATTTATTTAATTGCTATTTATATTCGTATTAATTAATTATTTATTTTTTGGTTAAATTGTTTAATTATTTTTAGTTTTATTCTGATAAAAAATTCCCCGTGTCCCGAACTTGAAAATAATCGAATTTTTTCCAATCCCTGTGGATTCGACCTTGCTCGCTACTATACACAGAAAATTTATATTTTTCTCGAGTAGGTATTTATTATTACACAGGCTCAACACCTGTCAGTCTAGCCAAAGATCAACGCGACGACGCAGTCCCGAATACTTGTGAGATCGAATTAATTATCATGCGTTCCTTAATTTATTAATATTTACACGTTGTCTGTTTGAATTTCTATGGGATTATTTAGTTAATTGAATGTCAAGGGCTCGATGTTTAGTACGATTTATTAATCTCCTACCAAATTAGTCAATTAAATCCGTAATTGTTTAAATTGATTAATACTAGTGGCAACTAGCGTTTTTATACAATAGGGAAACGTGCAATCTGATTTAAATAACTCTCGTAGCATGTTATTGATTGGGGTTAGGTTTTTCCAATCCTTTATGCAATTGAAAAATTAATTCCTACGGTCGTACCTAGAAGTATTTTCTGGTTAGGGGTAATCAATGGTCGTACCTTGATTACCAATAAATTAAGAAAAAATTGGTCGTCAGAACTCATCGGCGACTATAACTAACCTATTAATAAATTAAGTGAACCTACCTTGCATTAATGATCGGATGAGTGGACTGTGTCTGAGTAGTTGTATCCTTTGTTAGAATTTATCTATTCTATTCTTGATTTAATTCCTGTCTATATTTGTGTTAGTTAATTATTTTTTTTAGTTGAATTGCTTAATTATTTTTAGTATCATTCCGATAAAATCCCCCGTTACCAATTAGAATCTCAAAGAGACAAATATCCCCAGTTCCTGAGGAGACGACCCTACTTGCCACTGTCTATTATTTAGAAAATGTTGTCAACTAATTAATTCTGGTATATCGGATTAAGCAAACTTTTCGGAAATATGGTGAATCAAGTAACCCATTGCACACCTAGAGTCCCTGCTCCAGTACCTAGGATTAATTATTGACTGCTTTTGGTGGTAGTTAGGTTCTATTTTTATTATTGCACAGGTTCGACATTTGTCAATTTTTGGCGCCATTACCGAGGACTGGTGTCAGTTATTTGTTTCTTTTTGAGTTCACTTTTGTTCTAATTTTCTGGTGCTTTTCAATGTATGCCTCGTTTTTCTCGTACAGGTGAATTAATTTTCGACCCCGAGGTAGAAAAGACTACGCGTAGAACAAGAAAAAAGACCAGACAACTCAGAGAAGAGCACTCAAGTGCTGCATCTTAGAGACCTGAGCCAGAAGTTGGACCAGCAGATTTGTTTGGTGACATTTTGAGTGACTCGGACCAAGAGCAAGTCATCATGGCAAATGCATAGACACTAAGGGAGTTGGCTACTCATAATTTAAATTAGCAACCTTTATGCATTACTTTTCCAAATTTGAATGATAACACTCCCTTTGAACTAAAATCTGATCTAATTCATCTCTTGCCATCTTTCCATAGTCTACCAGATGAGGAGCCCTAGAAGCACTTGTAAGAGTTCGACGTCGTTTGCAACAGTATGAAACCCCGAGAATCACAGAAGAGCAGATAAAAATGAGGGCCTTTCCCTTCTCTTTGAAGAACTCTATAAAAGATTGGTTGTACTACCTAACACCTAGTAGTATCACCACGTGGGACCAGTTGAAGAAAAAATTCTTGGATAAGTACTTTCAGGCGTCTCGAGCTGCAAGCCTAAGGAAGGAGATATGCGGTATCAAATAACATCTAGGCGAGTGTTTCTATGAGTACTGGAAGAGATTTAAGAAGTTGTGCATCCAATACCCTCAGCATCAGATAAATAAGCAACTGCTCATCCAATATTTCTATGAGGGGCTACTCTTCAGGGACAGAAGTATAATCGATGCTGCAAGTGGAGAGGCGTTAGTAAATAAGACTTCTCGAGAGGCGTGAGAGCTAATTGAAGGAATGGCTGAGAATTCGCAACAGTTTGGTACAAGGGAGGATGTCCCAACGCATAGGGTGAATGAGATAGAAACATCCTCCATCCAACAACAAATCTCTGAATTGACGTTCTTCGTTCAACAACTAACTGTGAGAAGTGCCTCACAAGCCAAAGTATGTAGGGTATGCGTTGCCTTGGGTCATTCTACGGAGATGTATCCGCTAGTTCAAGAAAAAAATGCAGAACAAGTTAACCTGATTGGCCACGCGCCCGTGCCAAGAAAGCAGTACAACCTATATTCAAGTACCTACAATCCTGGTTGGAGGGATCACCTTAACATTAGTTATGGAGGAAATAGGCAGTCCAATTTTGCACCAAACAAATAGCAAGGGTATCAACAGCAGTATCAGCCTCGCCTACCACCACCCCCTTCGAACTCAAGTTCGTTCTTAGAATAGATGATGAAGCAATTGATTGCAAATCAACAGAAGACAGATTCGGATCTACAAAATATGAGAAATCAACTGGGACAGATGCAATCCATGCAAAATCAAATGAATCAAATGGCCATCACGAAAAATTGTTTGGAGTCCCAAGTTCAAGAGAAATTGTCATCTCAACCAGAGTTGAATCCGAAGAATGTTGTACAATGACCTTGAGGAGTGGCAAAAAAAGTTCGAGGACGAGAACCGGTGATTCCTAAGAACAAGGACAATGAACGAATTGAGAAAGAGTTGGAAGAGGAGGGCAGAGACAACAAAGATCAAAAGGTACTCCCGCACCTAATCACTAAAGCTAAAACTAATCTACCTCTCTTTCCTAGCAAGCTAGAGAAACCAAAGAAATAGGACAAGGAGAAAGAGGTCCTCGAAATCTTCCGCAAGATGGAGATTAACATTCCCCTACTGGACGCGATTAAACAAGTGCCTAGATACGCAAAATTTTTGAAGGACTTGTGTGTCAACCGAAAGCAGTTGAAAGGAGATGAACGAGTTATAGTGAGGGAGAACGTGTCAGCAATCTTACAAAGGAAACTTCCACCGAAATGCTGGGATCCAGGTATATTCACCATTCCCTGTAGGATAGGTAATACCTTAATTGGGAAGGCCATGTTAGACCTAGGAGTTTCGATTAATGTCATGCCCAAGTCCATATATGCTTCTTTGAACTTAGGTTCTTTGAACGAAACGTGAATAATAATTCACTTAGCTAACCGAACCAATGCATACCCTAACGGGTTTGCTGAAGATGTTTTAGTAAAAATTAATGAATTGATTTTTCCCACCGATTTTTATGTGCTAGACATGGAGGATGAACACTCCCATGACCCATCACCTTTACTGTTAGGTAGACCCTTCTTAAGCACAACTCGAACCAAAATTGATGTTAATGGAATTTAATGGTGAGATTGTTCATTTTAACATTTTCGAAACCATGAAATATCCTTCAAAATCATATGCTGGCTCTATTTTCTCTATAAATGTTATTGACCCTGCTGTACAAGAAGTTTTTAAAATTGAAGGCAGGCATGAGTTAGAAGTCGCCTTGACCAGGCATTTCGAATCAGAGATGATCCCTGGGGTAAAGTTGAGTGAAAAGCTCAAATGTGTGATTGGAGCGTTACAGATGTTGCCAACCACAAAAACAAGGTATGATCTCGCACCTATTTTTACACCCGAACCTCACCAGAGGTTACTTCCATCTGTGGTGCAGGCGCCTGTTTTGGAATTGAAACCCCTGCCGAAACACCTAAAGTACGCATACTTGGGTGAAGAGGAGACACTCCCAGTGATCATCTTCGCGAGTTTATCAAAGGTTCAGGAGGACAAACTATTTCGAGTTCTCAGGAAACATAAGCAGGCGATAGGATGGACTATCGCCGATATCAAGGGAATTAGCCCCACAGTGTGTGTGCATCGAATTCGACTCGAGGAGGGTGTTAAACCTATTCGGTAGGCTCAAAGGAGACTGAATCCCCTAATGATGGAGGTAGTGAAGAAAGAGATCCTGAAACTGCTGGATGTGGGGATAATCTTTGCAATATCAGATAGCCCCTGGGTGAGTCCAGTACAGGCGGTCCCGAAGAAAGCAGGAGTGACGGTTGAATCAAACCAATAGAGTGAACTCGTACCAGTTCGAAAGCCCACCGGGTGGCGGCAGTGTATAGACTATAGGAAGTTGAACGCCGTCACGAAAAAGGATCATTTTTCCCTTCCTTTCATTGATCAGATGGTAGAGCGATTAGCAGGTCGAGTTTACTATTAATTTTTGGATAGATTCTCAGGTTATTTTCAAATTGCTATCACACCCGAGAACCAGGAGAAGACGACTTTTACGTGCCCGTTTGAAACTTTTACATACCGAAGGATGCCATTTGGGTTGTGCAATGCACCTGCTACCTTCCAAAGATACATGATAAGTATTTTTTTCTAGTATGTTGAGAAGATTATCGAAGTTTTCATGGATGTGTGTATGGTGAGAGTTTTGACAACTGTCTAGATAACCTGAAATTTAATTTTGGTAAGGTGTATAGAAACTAATTTCGTGCTTAATTGGAAAAAATGTCACTTTATGGTCGAACACGGAATAGTTCTGGGGCATGTAGTGTCGTTTAAGGGTATTGTGCTTGATAAGGCAAAAATAGATGTTTTATCTACTTTACCTTACCCTGCGAGCATGCGAAAAGTGCGTTCTTTCTTGGGTCATGCAGGTTTCTATCGAAGGTTCATTAAAGACTTCTCAATAATTGGAGCACCCCTATTCCAACTTTTGCAAAAAGAGGTGCCCTTCGATTTCGATGAAGCATGTAAGAGGGCGTTTGATAGGTTGAAAGAGCTATTGACCTCGCTACCTATTATACAACCTCCTGATTGGAACCTACCGTCCGAGATCATGTGCGACGCCAGCAATTATACCGTGGGCGTGGTGCTGGGTCAACGAGTAGGAAAGGCAACTTATGCTATATACTATGCATCTCGAGTTTTGAACGGATCTCAATTAAACTATTCCACCACTGAAGAGGAGCTTTTGGCTGTAATTTTTGCTTTAGAGAAATTCAGATCTTATTTACTAGGTGCTAAAGTTATTATTTTTTCTGATCATGCAGCATTGCGGTATCTGTTGATCAAGAAAGAGGCAAAACCACGACTGATAAGGTGGATACTATTGCTACAAGAGTTTGATCTGGAGATCAGAGACAAGAAAGGGTGAAAATCTAGTAGCAGATCACTTGAGTCGAGTACAAGTCGTCGAAAACGACCTCCCGTTAAGAGAAATTTTCCCCGATGAGCATTTATTTTCTGTTAATTTATCCTTGCCTTGGTATGCGGATATTATTAATTTTCTAGTCACTGACAAGTTTCCTGTAGGATGGCCTAAGGCGAAGAGTGACAAGTTGAAGAGTGATGCAAAATCTTACATCTGGGATGATCCTTACCTCTGGAAGTAGGGTGCCAACCAAGTCATCCGTAGATGTGTAAGTGAAATTGAATTCCAATTTATTTTAACTTATTGTCACTCTTTTAAGTGTGGAGGTCACTTTGAACCAAAGAAAACGGCTCGTAAGGTGCTAGAGAGCGGGTTCTATTGGCTGACCCTCTTCAAAGATGCCTACTCATTTTGTAACTCCTGTGACAAGTGTCAACGAGTAGGTAATATTTTTCGTAGGGATCAAATGACCTAAATCCCAATGATTTTTGTTGAAATTTTTGACGTTTGGGGTATTAACTTTATGGGTTCTTTTCCTTCATCTTATGATTTTTTGTATATATTGCTTACTGTGGATTATGTCTCAAAATGAGTGGAAGCAAAGGCCACCCGTACTAATGATTCCAAAGTGGTTGCAGAATTCATAAGGTCTAATATTTTTGTCCGCTTTGGGATGCCACAAGCGATTGTAAGTGATCGAGGTAGCCATTTCTGC
>NW_020862713.1:0-29220 GCF_003713205.1 Coffea eugenioides | reverse complement strand
TTAACCAAGGTGGGAGTTCAAAGAGCCCACTTCAATCAATCAAATCCAACCAACAACACCAAGAAGGAAGCTAAAAGCTTCAAAACCAAGAAATGAAACAAGAAAGCAAGAGTTGGGGTGGGAGATGTTTATACCTTCCAAAACCCAAGAAGAAACCCTAGATTAAGATCAGATTTTTCACCAAAAATTCTCCAAGAAAATCCACAAGATTGCTCCTTACTCTTATATGAAGTGTTACTCCAAGTAGTTTGCGATTTGGTGGAAGTTTTGCTGGTGAAATAAAGCTAGAACAATGGAGTTTTTCCTTCCCTTTTTCTTTCTTGTTGGTCGGCTGAGCAAGTGAGAGAGATGGTGAGGGTTTTGTGTTGTGTTTTCTTGGAGAGAAAGAATGAAAAAGGTAGCTTTAACTGTGGTGCAAAAAAGTCAACCTTCAATAGTGTCGCGCTAGTGTTTCGTACCACCAATTTCTCTCGGGTTTGATACACTCATGCACTAATCCCCCAAGTACTTCCTTTAACTCTGTAATTACTCACTTTTACTAGTCTAATATTAATTCTTCAAGTCTCTAATTAGTCGTACCAGCGCGACTTTCGGGAGACTATTGACGCACGCGCGGTAAAAGCTTAATTTGAACTCATTCACATCTAATCCCTCAATTAACTTTTCTTAGTCTACTATTAATCATCCTTAGTTCTCCAAGACTAATGTACTCTCGGATCGAATTTATCTCGAAAAATGTGTATTCGCTATTTCTCGCTAAACGAGCCGTAGAAAAATTAAATTTGCTAACGAAACGTTTTAAAATTATAAAGGGGACATTTTTGCATACAAATGGACTTGAAACGGATGAAATAAATTTTTTGGGGTAAACGGGTGAATAAATAATTAAATAAACCAGTAAAATAAAATAAAAATAAGAAAAAAATTCGGGTCCTCACAGCGGGTGCATGTGATGAATGAACGTCTCACTAGAGTGCTAAGAGAGGTAGGAGACCGAATCAAGGGTATTTTGCAGGTATGTAGGGCTTTACTTAGAGAGATGGTAGATGTAAATTTGGCTGACGTAGGTCATGGCCTTAGAAATGAAATATCTACTAGCTCTGTTGGGAATTAGGTTAGAGCTTCTATGAGCCATGTTTTGACCCTATGTGAGGGGTAGTTAGGAAAACCCTAGTTGGATGTTCTTGTCCTTTTGGTATAGTTTTTGTTTACTATATTTTTGATATGATCCTGCTACTTGTGTATATGGGATTGTTTTGTTTGTACCTGACTCTTACTGTGTGATATGTATGAAAGAGGTTGTGTTAAATGTACTTGACTTTCTGGCTTGTTTACATTCTTACATCTTGCTCATTCATCTAGGTATTTTAATTTTGCATATGTATTTTGATTCTAGACTTGTTAAAAATCAAATAGAGGATAGACGTAGTGGACGAGGCCGTGGGCATGGACCCAGGCAACCCTTGAATCAAAGGAGTAATCGCGAACTAGCAGTTGAACAGAATTACGAACCAGGGACCGATCCCAATGCATAAATAGCCACAGCCATCCAACATATGACAGATTTGCAAGCACAAATAGTGGACTGTCAGGGCCAAAACCCTGCTAACTAACCTGGTAACCTTGGGAACCATGTAGAAGGGGAAGATAGAGCACTCGAACAATTCCAAAAATTCTCCGCACCAAAATTTCTTGGAGGACCTGACTCCAATGTAGCCGAGAGATGGTTGGAGAAAATGATTGATATCTTTGCAGCATTGCATTACACTGAGGATAGGTAGGTGACCTTAGTTGTTTTCCAGATAGAGGGAGAAACCCATTCTTGATGAAACATGATACGAACTAAATGGAAAAGAGAGCAAACCCCAAGAACTTGGGTAAATTTCATGAGGGAGTTTAAAAATATTTTTTGCCTTTGATTCAGGAGAAAAGGGAGGACGAATTTATTAGATTTCGTCAGGGAACCCAAACCATTGCGAAGTATGAAACTCAATTCACCAGACTATCTAAGTTTGCTCCTGAGCTAGAAGTAACAGAGCAAAGACGAATAAAACGCTTTGTACAAGGGCTAAATGTCGAAATTCAAAAAGACTTAGCAGTAGCCAAAATCAATACGTTTAGTGGCGCTGTAAAGAAGCTCAACGGGTTGAGAGTGCAAGACTCCAAGTTAGAACTTTTCAAGCAAAGAAACGAGGTATGCCTGGTGGTAGCTTTGGATAAGGGAATAAGAATATACCTCCTAAATTTGGAAGAGGGACAGGCGGAATAAGACTTCTGAAGACACCCAGAGGAGCCTCGTCAAGAGGAGGCCAAGGCGGGAGAGGGCAACAAAGAGGTGTCTCACAAGGAGGCTCTGCATTAGCTCCCAGTGTCTCCTGTGGATACTGTGGGAGGGTGAACCATACGGAGGAAAGTTGTTAGAGGAAGGAGAGAAAATGTTTGCACTGTAGAAGTGTCGAGCATCAGATCGCCAACTGTCTAGTCCCGCCTCGAGAGGAGAGTGAGACCCAGCAGTCAAATGAGACAAACCCTGGGCAGACAAAGGTGGAAGGAAATAGACCGAAAGTGGCGACTCGAGTGTATGCAATAGAGCAACATCAGCTCCCTGACTCGTCTAAGGTGATAAAAGGTACGATCCCTGTATTCCACCATTTAGTTAAGATTCTAATAGATCCCAGTGCTACCCATTCTTTTGTCAACCCTTGTTTTACGTGTGGAATTGATGTGAAACCTGCTAGACTACCATATGATTTAGAAGTTAGTACTCTTACGGGTGATCAACGTTTGATCACTAGTATGGTTTATAAGAACTGTGAAATTTGGGTTGGAGAGAGAAAACTATTGGGGGATCTAATAAGCTGAGCCATTAAGGGTACGATGTTATCTTAGGTATGGATTGGTTAGCTCAATATGATGTTCAACTGGATTGCAAAAGGAAAGTGATGGAGTTTTGCATACTTGGAGAGGCAACCTTAAGGTTAAATGTGAGAGGTAGGTTAGCCTCATCTGCACTTATTTCAAAGATTCGAGTTAGGAAATTGTTGAGTAAAGGAGCGCAAGGTTACCTAACTTTTCTAATAGATACTCCGACAGATAAGTTGAAGGTAGAAGATGTACCAGTAGTAAAGGAGTAATCGGATGTGTTCACTAATAAATTAGTGACTTTACCTCCGGAGAGGGAGAGATAGAATTTAAGATCGATTTATTACTTGAGACAGCACCTATCTCTAAAACTCCATATCGAATGGCACCCGCTAAACTTAAAGAATTGAAGTTGCAATTGGAAGATTAATTAGAGCGAGGGTTTATTCAAGAAAATGAATCTCCATGGGGAGCTCCGGTACTCTTTGCTAAAAAGAAAGACAAAAGTTTAAGACTGTACATAGACTACCGGAGGTTAAATGATGTGACAATTAAGAATAAATACCCTCTATTTGACCAGTTGCAAGAAGCAGTAGTATTTTCTAAGCTAGACCTCCGATAAGGGTATTATCAATTGCGAATCAAGAAGGAGGATGTACCAAAAACTGTCTTTAATTCTAGATATGGACATTTTGAATTTGCAGTCATGCTCTTTGAATTAACCAATGCCCCTGCAGTATTTATGGACTCGATGCATCGGATTTTCGGTTTGCAGTTGTATTCATTGAAGACATCCTTGTCTACTCTAAAATCCGTGAAGAGCATGAGCAGTATTTGAAGATTGTATTGTAAATTCTGAGAGAACACCAGTTATAGGCTAAATTTAGTAAATGTGAATTTTGGTTAGATAAAATCTCTTTTCTAGGGCATGTAATTTCGAAAGATGGCATTGCAGTAGATCCGGCCAAAGTAGAAACTGTTGCTGAATGGAAACAGCGAGAAAATCCTACTGAAATTCGTAGTTTGCTAGGTCTGGCAGGATATTATCGCCAATTTATTAAGAATTTTTCGAAACTTGCCAGTCCTTTAACTGATCTAACAAAGAAGCATGACTGTGACAGCCCCACCTTCCCCTAAGGCGAACCAAAGGGTTCGACGGACCGCCTGCCCATCTCTCGCCAGGACTCGTTCATTCTCTTCAAACAAAATAAGATATAACCTCGAGGAAGGAAAAAAACAATTCCAAAACTGGAAACATATACATACATTCATATCCATCTCAAACAAAAATACAATCCCAAGTATAACAAAAGCTTTAAGTTTCCAATAAATCCAACCTTAATCAAGCGCTAGCGCGAGTACAAATGCAAAACCATTCAAAAGGACTATACTATGCTATTCTATACGGGTCTCTCGCCCATGCTCGCAACCCTTGTAAGGAAAACAAAACTAACGGAATGAGCTAAAAATCCAGTGAGGTTCCATACACATAGCCAAGTAATTAAACAAGGACATTAATCATTTAATAACAAGTAATCCAGAAAACATTTACAATATAAAGCAATGATAACACACTCATTAAAAGGATACATGCTCACATGGAGCCCTTGGTTCGTTCATTCATCGACCATTTTCCTTATTCCTTCAATCATTAAAAAAAATTATATTTGTAAGTGAAAACCCTCAATTGTTCTTGCCATTCATTCATTCATTTCATTTTCCCCCTACTGGTCACTGGCCAGTCTCCACCAGACTTCGTGGTCATACTCGAGTATACCAAACATTAACCCAGGGTCACCAATCACCCGACCGAATCCGCTTCTGGCTCGAGTCGACCGGCAACGAAGGGCAAGGGCCCAGTTCAGCCAAAAGGCATACATTCATGCACAAGTAGTGTGACAGCCCCACCTCCCCCTAAGGCGAACCAATGGGTTCGGCGGGCCGCCTGCCCAGCTCTCACCGGGACTCAGTCACTTACTACATTCCTCAAATGAATTACAATATAAATCTCATATATTACATCAAATTCCCCAAGAATTACACATCAAAAACGAAGCGTCCACGCTTCCGCTGTGCCACTCTGATCCATGATCCCAATTATTATACAAGAGGAATTCCACAACAATAAAATCACAACAAGCCTTCCTTCGCCACGAGCCCTGTGGAGGGGAATAAAATATTTTTGGGGTGAGCTAGAAGCTCAGCGAGTAACCAGTAAAATCATTAATCAAATATATTTCACAATGTTGCATTTCGATCATTTCGATGATGTCATGATTCAGAGATCAAATGTACGTTTATTGCTCTCGTGAGCCCGTGAAATCATTGCACTTGAACACCCAACGCTCAAATAGATCATTTAACATTAACATTGAGAGGGAGCCCCTTTTTGAGCTCCAGATAAACATGAACATGAACCATAAACAAGGTGGAGACGTTGGTGTCCAGCACTAGACTTTCCCAGAACTCATTGAAGCCAAATCATGTCATGAATCCACATGCAAGCACGCATGATATGCAATCGAATAAATAATGCAAGAAACATTTCACAAGTACTTTGGAAATAGTTTAGGGTCACTCACCTCCATGGCTCAGAAATCATCCATCATATAACATTGCCTTGCTCAAATCCAAGCCTTAGATCACAAACCCAATGCAAACAAATCCCTTCAAAGTTCGGACAGCACTTCCACTAAATTTGCTAACTTTTCCAGCCATCATGGCTTCATTATTCTTCTCATTCAAACCCAAAGGTCCACACACAACAATAAGTTCCTTCAATAGCCATTCAGCAAGCTCCAAGTAGTACAATTACAAGTCAAGCTAGGGAAAAGTCCGAAAATGAAAGTTAAGCTCAAAACCAGAAAAATAGTTTTGGACGTCATTTTACAGTAATGGTACCAAAGGCGCTACGATTGTCGGATGAAGGTGCAAGACCCACCATTTCGAAGTTAAGAGATAGGGTTACAATATTACAGAAGGTCACTCAACCCAGTTTCGAGTGTAACCATGTCAAAAATGCAAGATACTATACCAGAATCACAAAAACAGATTCACAGAACGCATTCTAGCGGAAACATCATAAATCAGGCTACCTAAGTCCAAATCCAGAAATTCCAAAACCAGATGAAAGCTAAGAAACAGGGATAAATTTCATCAGAAGACCTCAACAACCAATTCGGAAGCAATCCCAACCAAAACAATCAATTACATCCGCAATTCTTACATTCGGATAAAACCAGGACAGCAATAGTAATTTCAACTTTTCTCATTCTACACTATTTCGATTGACCTGAAATTTTGCAGGCACCTCTAAAATATCATTCCCTACAACTTTCATGTTTTAAGCCAAGGCCAATTCGGCCTATATCTATGAGCTACAAATTCGGGCAGAATGTAAATCCAAGAACCCTAATTTTTTTCCAATTTTCTTCCAAACAGCAATTGATTGCAATTAACCACTTTTTCCACCTCATAGAGTCCTTAAACATCATTTCCAATCATCATATATAACCACACAATCATGTTCATATTAAAACAGAAAAATCCCCAATAATTATAAAACTTCACCAATTCAACCAAAATCAAGATATAATCCATAAAATTGCATCTTATACTACCACTAATCATGATTTAAGCATCATTAGAGGAAGGAGAGGGATCCTTCACCACTCACCTTAGCAACACAAGAAAGAGAGCAACTAGTCACCTTAGCTTTCCAAACAACTTCACAACCAAGCTCAACTCCACCAAACTAAGAGGTTTTATGGCAAACTTTCAAGTTTAATCGGTTGGAATTGAAGATTGAGTGAGATGAGAAGCTAGAAAGTTGAGAGATTTTTTTTCTTTTCCTTTGAGAGAGAGCCGGCCATGAAGCATAGAAATAGGATGATTTTTGGCAATTTTTTTTGGTATTTATTTGGTAAAGGTAAAGGTAAAGTTAAATGGTCAAAGTCCAAGATTAAATCACAAGGTGACACTTGTCACCTTTTGGTTCAAAACTTATCTTTTTGTCTCTCTAATACAAATATCTTAACACCTTGTAAAATAATATCACTTAATACAAAATTCCAACAAGTTGACCGCACTTGCGGGTCCCACGTTCAAAATACGCTCTTAATTTCTCAAAAACTAACCGATACTAGAAAAATCATTTTAAAACTATCTTTGCTCATAAACTTTATCTGGGAAATTTTTCTAATAAAGAAAATGTAGAAAAGGCGGGCGATTAAATAAAATAAACCCTAGAAATTTCTTTCGGGGCGTCACAAACTCCCCACCTTAAAAGAATGTCGTCCTCGACATTCCATCTTGTACCAATCAAATCGAGACATCCCGCAAGAATCACTAATATTGCAAACCAAACCCACAGTCCGGCATCCTAAACTTCAAGCCTAGGATACACTACAGAGATCTGAAGCCTAAGCTCTGATACCAACTGCGACAGCCCCATCTCCCCCTAAGGCGAACCAAAGGGTTCGGCGGACCGCCTGCCCAGCTCTCGCCGGGATTCAGTCGATCACTTCAAGCAACCATCGGAATAACCATATGAATAACATAATAACGATCCAATCTAAACAAAACTTATACACATAGATATCTTAAAAGGAAGTACAACCGTCAAATATACAAAGGTTCTCACTTTCCCATACAACCAGCCCGTGCCAAGCACTAGGGCGAGAACCATTACAAAAAAACAAACAAAACTAGACCAAGCTAGTCTATGCTAAGATTTCCGTCCTTGCGCGTCTTCCCCTGCTAAGGAAAACAAAACTAAAGGAGTGAGCTAAAACGCTCAGTGAGGTTCCGGACATATAGGTAACAATCCAACCCATACCTTAATATAGAAATCAAGAATTGATGTAACATGTACAATGGAAAGCAATAATAACACATACATTAAAAGGATACGGGCTCACAAGGAGCCAAATGTTCCCGCGCGCGCTCGTTCTCCTGACATTTCCCCCTTCCTTCAATCTTTTGAAAAGCATTTGTTTTTTTTTTCTTTTAAATGAAATCCCCGCACATTTGCTCATGCATTTCATTCACCCCCTTCCCAGCCATTGGCCGGGCTCCACCAGACTTCAAGGTAATACTCGAGTATACCAAAACGTTCACCCAGGTCACCTAATCGCCCGATCGAGTCCGCTTCTGGCTCGAGTCGATCGGTAACAAGGGGCAGCGGCCAGTTCAGCCAAAAGGCTTACATTCATGCGCAACTAGCATTTCAATCATTAAATCCTTGAAAATTGCATAGTTATTTAGGTCGAGTGCGATAAAGTACACACTCGCCTAGAAAGCTCGTTTTGGAAATCATTAAAAGCACTTAACACGTTCTCAATCAATAGTACAAGTCATGAAGTCAAGAAAATATAACAAACAAGGAACACTCACCTAACTATGCAAAATAACGTGCAAAATATCCTTCTGGATAGAATCCTTAATCACCGAGAAAACCTAAGATTGAACGAGAAAGAATATAGCACAACCAATTAGGTGAAATCGAAGAAACCCAATAAATGATGAGTAAAACGCATAAAAATGACTTTAAAGCGAAACGGGGCATTTGGACTGATGGTCGGAAATATCTAGGGTTTCATAAACCAAACGCAAAATTAAACTAAAAAGGGTTATAAAATTTTGCGGCAAAAAGCACTTGGACCAAAACTAGCCTTCAAGTAAAAATTTCGGCAGCAAATCCCTTGTGTTTACCTATTTTCCAGCCATTAATGGCTTCATTATTTCCTCAAATCAGTCCCAACATCTCACACAAAATAAGCTCATTTCCAAAAGCCGTTCACTAGGCTTAAAGTAGTACAAGTACAAAATTTAGCTAGGAAATGACCGGATATGAAAGTCAAGCCCTAAACTATTCAAATAAACACAATAAGACTCGATTACAAGTCATAAACCAATTCTACATGCTACCAAAACAGGGTTCCCTAAGCATACACAAACAATAGAGGAAACCAGAAAAATCCGGAAATGATTTAGCTTTAACCCTGAAAAAAATAGTTTTTGACCTCATTTTGCGGTAATGGCACCAAAGGTACTACGATTATCGGATGAAGGTGTAAGATACACCGTTTCAAAGCTAAAAGACAGGGCTACAACATTACAGAAGGTCACTCAACCCAGTTTTGAGTTCAACCAGGTAAACAATGCAAGATACTACACCAAAACCGTAAAAAAGATTCACAGAACGCATTCTAGCGGAAACATCATAAATCAGGCTACCAAAGTCCAAATCCAGAAATTCCAAAACCAACTGAAATCTAAGAAACAGGGTTACCTTTCATCAGAAGACCTCAACAACCAATTCGGAAGCAATTCCAGCCAAAACAACCAATTACAGGCGCAATTCTTACATTCGGGTAAAACCAGGACAGCAAGGGTAATTTCGACTTTTCTCATTCTACGCTACTCCGATTGACCTGAAATTTTGTAGACACCTCTAAAATGTCATTCCCTAAAACTTTCATGTTTTAAGACAAGGCCAATTCGGCCTCTAACTTGGAGCTATAAATTCGGGCAGAATGTATTCATCATAACCCTAACTTTCCAAAATTTCTTCCAAAACAGAAATTGGTTGCAATTATCCACTTTTTCCACCTTCTAGAATCATTATATACCATTTCCAATCATCATAGATAGCCACACAATCATGTTCATATTAAAACAGAAAAATCCCCAAAAATTATAAAAGTTCATCAATTCAACCACAACTCAAAATATAATCCATAAAATGGCATCTCATACTACCACTAAGCATGATTTAAGCATCATTAGAGGGAGGAGGGTGGTTCTTCACAACTCACCTTAGAAACAAGAGAGAGAGAGCAATAGGTCCTCTTAGCTTTCCAAATAACTCCACAAATCAACTCACAAACACTAAGTGAAGAGGTTTTATGGAGAGATTGCAAGATTAAATGGTTAGATTGTTGAACTTGAGCAAGATTGAAGCCAAAAATTGAAGAGTTTTATTTCTTTTCTTGCCTTGAAGAAGTCGGCCAAGAGGAAGACAAAAATGAGGAATTTTGGTGAATTTTTAGTTATTTAAGTCAATTGGTAAGACATGGAATAGTAGTCAAATGGTCCACCCAATAGCCAAGTGACACTTGTCACTTAATTTAATGCTTGCCTAACTTTTGTCTCTCTCATACCAATCCACTTAGCATCCTGTACTTATCTCTTAACACCCGATAAATTAATTCCAGTATCCAAAACTTAACCTAGTTGACCGAATTTTCCCGAACTTTTCGCACTAGTGGGTCCCACGTCCGGTATATGCTCTTAATTTCTCAAAAACTATCCGATACTAGAAAAATCATCCAAAAATTATATTTGCTCCTTACACATATCTAGAAATTTTCCTAATCACGAAAATGCAAAAAAAACAAGCCATGAAAAATGCGAAAAATTTTCCTAATAAAGAAAATGTAGAAAAGGCGGGCGATTAAATAAAATAAACCCTAGAAATTTCTTTCGGGGCGTCACAAGTAGTATGTAAACATTTAATCATTGGAAATTTCACATTCATTTAGGTCGAGTGCGATAAAATACACACTCGCCTAGTAAAATTCATTTTTAGAAACCATTGAAAACATTTAACATTTAATCGAACATTCACAAATAGTCACATAGTCACAACAATCCACATAGTCATTGGAAACATAACGTACAAAGAACACTCACCTATTTAAGCAAAATAACGTCCAAAGTTTCCTTCCGGATAACCCCCTCAATCACCAAGTAACCCTAAGAGTAACCAAGAGAACACATTACGATTCTACCATAAAAATTTTAGGTAAAACAAAGAAAATCCGAATACCTACTAGTACAATGTATAAATATGATTTTTGGAGTGAAAATAGTACATTTAGACCAAAGAATATGAGTAACTAAGAGTTTCCCAAACCAAACATAAAACTAAAGTCAAAAGGTTTTAGAAAATTTCATCGAAAAACAAATAAAACAGTGCCACGTCAGAATCCGGCCAGATTATCGGCCGGATTCATGACAGTGTGCATTCCAATTTTTTTTCTTCTTCCCCTGTCAATCCGGCCAAGATTTGGCCAGATACACGGCCGGATATGAAAAACATTTTTTTTCTTTCTCGTAAAACTCTTTGTTTGGCTCAAAACTTGCACATATGGAAGGAAAGAATGTGTAGCAAGTGTCTTGGGTAAAATCATATGAAAAGGAAGATAAACAAACCCTAAATTCACACCTAAAACCTCGCTTGATAAAATAGGTTTTGTGGCCGAGAAACCCTATGCAACTCCTTTTTGTTTTGGAAAGGAAATGAGTAAAATATATGAAGTTCAAAACTTGACATTTGTAACTAAGTATCATGTTTTAAAACGGTCGTCACATTTACCATGCGAAAATGTATAAGTTCAAATGAAATTTAGCTCATTTAACACCACTAGAGTGGACCTAAGCATATCTAAGCAAAGTAAGACCAACGCGTTTCAAAATCACATTTCAAATCTCATTTTCACTCACTCAAACTTCAAGAAAATAAACGGACAACATTTCCTCTTGAATTCTCTATTTTCCACCCTACACTTAACCACCAACATCCATTCAAAACAGCCACAAACACACACACAAATCATAGGCTAGTAAACCCCCTTAAAATACAACCAATTGGTAGCTTCACAACCAACCACAATAAAGCCCTAATTAGAAACCCTAATCATGCTCAAATTAGGAATCCTAAAACTGAAATTTAACACCCCAAGCTGGAATTTCTTTGGGCAAATGAAACTAACACCAAAACACTAGATTTTTCTCATATCAAAGCTAGTAAATCATGGCCACCCCTTAAGCTTCATATATGGGCAGAATATTCACTATAAAAACTGAAAATCCACATAGCACCACTTCTAGCCAAGAAATGTGGCATAAAACTACCAAAGTGGCAACCACAAGCCACTAATTACAACCACTAGGAACAAAGAAGGATGTTTTTATCAAATTACCTTGGAACCTCAAGGAAAATGGTAGCTTAGACTTTCCTCCTCCAAAATAACTCCACCAAAGCCTTTAAGCTTCCTTACTGAACACTTGTATGGAGTAGTTTCAAATTTGGTTGGCTAAAACTCAAGATTTGAGCAAGTTTGGAAGCTAGAAATTGAAGAACTCTCCCTTGTTTTTCTCCTCAAGAGGGTCGGCCAAGAAGGTTAGAAAATGAGGAAATTTTGGGTCAAAATTTGTTTTAGGAAAGTGAAATAATCCTAGTTAAAGTCCAACTTCCAATGAGATGGTGACACTTGGCTCTTTGAATGTTTAAGCTTATCTTCTTTCTCCCAATGATTCATCTATCTAGCAAACCTCTAACCATCTCCTAGGACCTTGTAAAATAATATCCCTTAGCACAAAACTCAAACTAGTGATCCAAAATTTTATCGCACTTACCGCATTAGCGGGCCCCACATCCGTAATGCACTTCAAATTTAACGTACACTAACTTATACCAGGAAAATGATTTAAAAACTATACTTACTTATTAAATGTATAGAAAATTTAACATTTTAAAGGACAGTATAAAAATGTAGGCAAAGAAATAAAATAATACTTAGAAAATGTGAAAATTTTCGGGTTCTCACACTCTCTCCCCCTTAACAAATTTTGTTCTCGAAAATCCACATAGCACCACTTCTAGCCAAGAAATGTGGCATAAAACTACCAAAGTGGCAACCACAAGCCACTAATTACAACCACTAGGAACAAAGAAGGATGTTTTTATCAAATTACCTTGGAACCTCAAGGAAAATGGTAGCTTAGACTTTCCTCCTCCAAAATAACTCCACCAACGCCTTTAAGCTTCCTTACTGAACACTTGTATGGAGTAGTTTCAAATTTGGTTGGCTAAAACTCAAGATTTGAGCAAGTTTGGAAGCTAGAAATTGAAGAACTCTCCCTTGTTTTTCTCCTCAAGAGGGTCGGCCAAGAAGGTTAGAAAATGAGGAAATTTTGGGTCAAAATTTGTTTTAGGAAAGTGAAATAATCCTAGTTAAAGTCCAACTTCCAATGAGATGGTGACACTTGGCTCTTTGAATGTTTAAGCTTATCTTCTTTCTCCCAATGATTCATCTATCTAGCAAACCTCTAACCATCTCCTAGGACCTTGTAAAATAATATCCCTTAGCACAAAACTCAAACTAGTGATCCAAAATTTTATCGCACTTACCGCATTAGCGGGCCCCACATCCGTAATGCACTTCAAATTTAACGTACACTAACTTATACCAGGAAAATGATTTAAAAACTATACTTACTTATTAAATGTATAGAAAATTTAACATTTTAAAGGACAGTATAAAAATGTAGGCAAAGAAATAAAATAATACTTAGAAAATGTGAAAATTTTCGGGTTCTCACACTCTCTCCCCCTTAACAAATTTTGTTCTCGAAAATCCACATAGCACCACTTCTAGCCAAGAAATGTGGCATAAAACTACCAAAGTGGCAACCACAAGCCACTAATTACAACCACTAGGAACAAAGAAGGATGTTTTTATCAAATTACCTTGGAACCTCAAGGAAAATGGTAGCTTAGACTTTCCTCCTCCAAAATAACTCCACCAAAGCCTTTAAGCTTCCTTACTGAACACTTGTATGGAGTAGTTTCAAATTTGGTTGGCTAAAACTCAAGATTTGAGCAAGTTTGGAAGCTAGAAATTGAAGAACTCTCCCTTGTTTTTCTCCTCAAGAGGGTCGGCCAAGAAGGTTAGAAAATGAGGAAATTTTGGGTCAAAATTTGTTTTAGGAAAGTGAAATAATCCTAGTTAAAGTCCAACTTCCAATGAGATGGTGACACTTGGCTCTTTGAATGTTTAAGCTTATCTTCTTTCTCCCAATGATTCATCTATCTAGCAAACCTCTAACCATCTCCTAGGACCTTGTAAAATAATATCCCTTAGCACAAAACTCAAACTAGTGATCCAAAATTTTATCGCACTTACCGCATTAGCGGGCCCCACATCCGTAATGCACTTCAAATTTAACGTACACTAACTTATACCAGGAAAATGATTTAAAAACTATACTTACTTATTAAATGTATAGAAAATTTAACATTTTAAAGGACAGTATAAAAATGTAGGCAAAGAAATAAAATAATACTTAGAAAATGTGAAAATTTTCGGGTTCTCACACTCTCTCCCCCTTAACAAATTTTGTTCTCGAAAATCCACATAGCACCACTTCTAGCCAAGAAATGTGGCATAAAACTACCAAAGTGGCAACCACAAGCCACTAATTACAACCACTAGGAACAAAGAAGGATGTTTTTATCAAATTACCTTGGAACCTCAAGGAAAATGGTAGCTTAGACTTTCCTCCTCCAAAATAACTCCACCAAAGCCTTTAAGCTTCCTTACTGAACACTTGTATGGAGTAGTTTCAAATTTGGTTGGCTAAAACTCAAGATTTGAGCAAGTTTGGAAGCTAGAAATTGAAGAACTCTCCCTTGTTTTTCTCCTCAAGAGGGTCGGCCAAGAAGGTTAGAAAATGAGGAAATTTTGGGTCAAAATTTGTTTTAGGAAAGTGAAATAATCCTAGTTAAAGTCCAACTTCCAATGAGATGGTGACACTTGGCTCTTTGAATGTTTAAGCTTATCTTCTTTCTCCCAATGATTCATCTATCTAGCAAACCTCTAACCATCTCCTAGGACCTTGTAAAATAATATCCCTTAGCACAAAACTCAAACTAGTGATCCAAAATTTTATCGCACTTACCGCATTAGCGGGCCCCACATCCGTAATGCACTTCAAATTTAACGTACACTAACTTATACCAGGAAAATGATTTAAAAACTATACTTACTTATTAAATGTATAGAAAATTTAACATTTTAAAGGACAGTATAAAAATGTAGGCAAAGAAATAAAATAATACTTAGAAAATGTGAAAATTTTCGGGTTCTCACACTCTCTCCCCCTTAACAAATTTTGTTCTCGAAAATCCACATAGCACCACTTCTAGCCAAGAAATGTGGCATAAAACTACCAAAGTGGCAACCACAAGCCACTAATTACAACCACTAGGAACAAAGAAGGATGTTTTTATCAAATTACCTTGGAACCTCAAGGAAAATGGTAGCTTAGACTTTCCTCCTCCAAAATAACTCCACCAAAGCCTTTAAGCTTCCTTACTGAACACTTGTATGGAGTAGTTTCAAATTTGGTTGGCTAAAACTCAAGATTTGAGCAAGTTTGGAAGCTAGAAATTGAAGAACTCTCCCTTGTTTTTCTCCTCAAGAGGGTCGGCCAAGAAGGTTAGAAAATGAGGAAATTTTGGGTCAAAATTTGTTTTAGGAAAGTGAAATAATCCTAGTTAAAGTCCAACTTCCAATGAGATGGTGACACTTGGCTCTTTGAATGTTTAAGCTTATCTTCTTTCTCCCAATGATTCATCTATCTAGCAAACCTCTAACCATCTCCTAGGACCTTGTAAAATAATATCCCTTAGCACAAAACTCAAACTAGTGATCCAAAATTTTATCGCACTTACCGCATTAGCGGGCCCCACATCCGTAATGCACTTCAAATTTAACGTACACTAACTTATACCAGGAAAATGATTTAAAAACTATACTTACTTATTAAATGTATAGAAAATTTAACATTTTAAAGGACAGTATAAAAATGTAGGCAAAGAAATAAAATAATACTTAGAAAATGTGAAAATTTTCGGGTTCTCACACTCTCTCCCCCTTAACAAATTTTGTTCTCGAAATTTTTACCTTCTGTTGCTTCAGACGACCCCAGAGCTTGTTGCTGGTCTACGGCATATACCTGTGCTGGTACTTTCGTTCGGTTCCCTCTTTCATTAGTTTGTTTCGGTTTGATTTCATCCACTCGTTGAGTACTATTCTCTCGTGGCTGTTTCGTCGGGCAATTGCTAAGTTGATGATTGCTACTCCTACAAATCAAACACTTCCGCCCTTTCCTCCAGCAATCATTCTCAGTGTGATTTGCCTTTCCACAATATCCACTAGCCAAGCGAGGAGCTACTGTTTGGCCTTCTCGAGAAATCTCCTCTTGACCTATTTGACTTTCTTTTGTAGATCTTTCATCTAGTGCGCCTAATGTCCATGGTGGATGAGGTAAATGGTTCACTTTTTGCACTTTGGAGGGCGTTATCTTTTCTCTAGGTTCCTCAGGTATGCTACAAGATGCACCTCTTTTTCGCGTTTGAAAAGCTTTCACTTGTGCTTTCTCATCCTCAATTCTCGGCGCTTTCTCGAGAGGTTCAGTAAAAGTATTAACTTGAACCGCCACTAAAGCTTCCTGGATTTCCAAATTCAAGCCTTGTATGAACCGTCTCACTCTTCTCCGCTCCGTAACCACCAATTCGGAAGTAAACTTAGACAGTTTAGTAAATTTAGTCTCATATTCGGCCACACTCTGGGTTCCCTGACGCAACCCAATAAATTCATCCTCTCTCCTTTCTTGGACCAAAGATGGGAGGTACTTCTCGTTAAATTCCCTTATAAAGTTCACCCCTGTCCATGCAGTTTGTTCTCTCTCCCACTTTGCCCTAATAACATTCCACATGCTCGGGCTGGTCGTTCGAATTGAAATACAGCGAAATTCACCTGTCTTTGATCCGTGTAGTTGAAGGCTGCGAAGATGTTAATCATTGCCTCTAACCACTGTTCAGCTACATCTGGATCAGGCCCTCCAAGGAATTTAGGAGGTACAAATTTTTGAAATCGCTCAAGAGCCCTATCCTCTCCTATCTCGGGATTCTGGGGTTGATTCACTAGCATTTGGCCTTGTTGATCTACCAATCGCGGCAAGATATTGGTCATTTGTTGTATCGCCGTCGCTACCTGGTCTCCTGCCTCAACTCTCGGTCCACGATCTTGCTCAACTGCTGTTTCTCTTTCTTTTCTTGATTCTTTAGCTTGCCTAGCCCCACGGCCACGACTTGCTCCACGTCCACGACTACGTCTCCCTTCCATACCCTTTTGTCTCTTTTTTTTTTCCAAAGGTGATTTAGTATGTAACAAAGTAAATTGACTAAAATGGCAAGATATGACACACTAAATGTACAAAGAAACATATCAAGTTAAACAAAATCAAGTGCAGCAAGTACTATACATGTGAATATTGTAATGCCACAAGCCAAATATATACAGTAACAATAAAGGGACAAAACAAGAAGAAAACACAACATGCCATTCCATACTCGATTAAAATTTTCCCCCGTCCGATCTCTCACTTCTCTTACTATCCGAACTAGACGTCCATTAACCCCTTGCACTTACTCTCACCAAGCGTTAGCCCATTCCAGTTCTTCGAAATGGGGATCGCAAGTCCTTAGTGTTGCCCTCAACTCCCGCGTACTCGGGTACAAGAATCCAAGATAATTCACCACTCGAGCTGGCCAGTCCCAAGAGTAAATTATCTACAATCGAGATTCCTACCTGCCGTACATATTTATTGTCTTCAAGTACCATGAGAAAGATTTAAGACCTATAACAATTTACGATTCATAGCCTATGCTCAAAAGAGCCCTTAGTCCTTTACACTCATTCACAAAATCAGGACCATAACACCACATGGCCCAAGCTCACTCTGCGCAAAGACCACGCGAAGTGGCTCTGATACCACCAGCGACAGCCCCACCTTCCCCTGAAGTGAACCAAAGGGTTCGGCAGACCGCCTGCCCAACTCTCGCCTGGACTCGTTCATTCTTTTCAAACAAAATAAGATATAACCTCGAGGAAGAAAAAAAAAACAATTTCCAAACTTGAAACATATACATACATTCATATCCATCTCAAACAAAAATACAATCCCAAGTATAACAAAAGCTTTAAGTTTCCAATACATCCAACCTTAATCAAGCGCTAGCGCGAGTACAAATGCAAAACCATTCAAAAGGACTATACTATGCTATTCTATACGGGTCTCTCGCCCTTACTCACAACCCCTGTAAGGAAAACAAAACTAACGGAATGAGCTAAAAGCCCAGTGAGGTTCCATACTCATAGCCAAGTAATTAAACAAGGATATTAACCATGTAATAACAAGTAATCCAGAAAACATTTACAATATAAAGCAATAATAACACACTCATTAAAAGGATACATGCTCACGTGGAGCCCTTCGTTCGTTTATTCACCGACCATTTTCCTTATTCCTTCAATCATTAAAAAAAATTATGTTTGTAAGTGAAAACCCCTCCATTGTTCTTGCCATTCATTCATTCATTTCATTTTCCCCCTACTGGTCACTGGCCAGTCTCCACCAGACTTCGTGGTCATACTTGAGTATACGAAACATTAACCCAGGGTCACCAATCACCCGACCGAATCCGCTTCTGGCTCGAGTCACCGGCAACGAAGGGCAAGGGCCCAATTCAGCCAAAAGGCTTACATTCATGCACAAGTAGTATGTAAACATTTAATCATTGGAAATTTCACATTCATTTAGGTCGAGTGCGATAAAGTACACACTCGCCTAGCAAAATTCATTTTTGGAAATCATTGAAAACATTTAACATTTAATCGAACATTCACAAATAGTCGCATAGTCACAACAATCCACATAGTCATTGGAAACATAACGTACAAAGAACACTCACCTATTTAAGCAAAATAACGTCCAAAGTTTCCTTCCGGATAACCTCCTCACTCACCAAGGAACCCTAAGAGTAACCAAGAGAACACATTCCGACTCTACCATCAAAATTTTAGGTGAAACAAAGAAAATCCGAATACCTACTAGTACAATGTATAAATATGATTTTTGGAGTGAAAAGAGTACATTTAGACCAAAGAATATGAGTAACTAAGAGTTTTCCAAACCAAACATAAAACTAAACTCAAAAGGTTTTAGAAAATTTCATCGGAAAATAAATAAAACGGTGCCACGTCAGAATCCGGCCAGAACTTGGCCGGATATCCAGCCGGAATATCGGCTAGATTCAAGGCAGTGAGCATTCCAATTTTTTTTCTTCTTCCCCTGTCAATCCGGCCAGCAATCAGGCCAAGATTTGGCCGGATACACGGCCGGATATGAAAAACATTTTTTTTCTTTTTCGTAAAACTCTTTGTTTGGCTCAAAACTAACACATATGCAAGGAAAGAATGTGTAGCAAGCGTCTTGGGTAAAATCATATGAAAAGGAAGATAAACAAACCCTAAATTCACACCTAAAGCCTCGCTTGATAAAATAGGTTTTGTGGCCGAGAAACCCTATGCAACTCCTTTTTGTTTTGGAAAGGAAATGAGTAAAATATATGAAGTTCAAAACTTGACATTTGTAACTAAGTATCATGTTTTAAAACGGTCGTCACATTCACCATGCGAAAATGTATAAGTTCAAATGAAATTTAGCTCATTTAACACCACTAGAGTGGACCTAAGCATATCTAAGCAAAGTATGCCCAACGCATTACAAAATCACCTTTCAAATCTCATTTTCACTCACTCAAACTTCAAGAAAATAAACGGACAGCATTTCCTCATGAATTCTCTATTTTTCACCCTACACTTAACCACCAACATCGATTCAAAACAGCCACAAACACACACACAAATCATAGGCTAGTAAACCCCCTTAAAATACAACCAATTGGTAGCTTCACAACCAACCACAATAAAGCCCTAATTAGAAACCCTAATCATGCTCAAATTAGGAACCCTAAAATTGAAATTTAACACCCCAAGTTGGAATTTCTTTAGGCAACTGAAACTAACACCAAAACACTAGATTTTTCACATATCAAAGCTAGTAAATCATGGCCAACCCTTAAGCTTCATATATGGGCAGAATATTCACTATAAAAACTGAAAATCCACTTATCACCACTTCTAGCCAAGAAATATTACATAAAACTACCAAAGTGGCAACCACAAGCACTATAACTAATAATATGTCTAAACTAATAAAGTTGCTCTTCACACCGATATTGCCAAATCTTCCCCGGCAACGGTGCCAAAAACTTGACGGGTATTTTACATACGTACAAGTTAAAAAAAAAAACTGAATTACACCCGTTCACTGCAAGTATACAGGTCAACTAGTAGTTTAGGGTATATATCGGGTCGATCCCACAGGGAAGAGTGAACAATTACCGGTATTACTAACTTCTCTAATATTTAGACTATCAATGAATTATAACAAATTTAACCTACTGAAATTATACAAAATAACAAATAAAAGCTCCTTAGGTTGTGGTATCCCTAACTACTCATGCAAGTGTTATATTTGGATCATTGAGTACTACATCTAGGCTAATTATGGTGTAATTTCCTTATGCATTTGAATCCTACTTTCGTAGTGAATCAATTATACTTATAACTAATCCATACCTATTCTCATGGTTATGAAATAGCTACAAGTTCATTTCTTCAGTGAAATTACATGAAATGAATCACTAAAAACCACATAGGTGCACCTCTACTTTCGTGAGTGTACTCCCTATGTTTAGCACTTATTGAACTAATGTTAAATCTCAATTTTTATTACAAAAACAACACCTTAGATAATCACAATCAATGGTACCAGATTAATCATGATTTAAAGAGTTAAAGTACTAAATTATTTGCTCAAATCATAGCAGTCAAATAGCCAAATAATAAGCACTAACAATTATAGAAAGTTCAACCAAACCCAAGGTATAAACTTTAGAGATACATAATAAACACAAAATCCAGAACTTGTATATTAACTAAACTTGGAATCAAGTACAAAAGATAAAGATTTGGAAGGAATACAACCCTTGTCACATGAGCTTTCTTCCTTGCCTTCTTCATCCTCCATCTTCTTCTTCATCTAGCTAATAACAAGAATAGATGAACTATCTTACTCTATACTAAGCTAAACTAACACTAAGAGAATGGAAAAGCTATATTTTTGCAGACTCCAAGCTTCTCCCGTATGATAATCTGACCTCCCAAATGTCTCTGCATATAAACTGCTCAAGAGCTCCATTTTTCCAAGTCAAATTCCACCTTTTGATTTCCAAATCTCAACTTTGTTAGGATAGTCAATAACAAATGTTTTTGACTTGAAAATAAGCCACATTTCTTGCCCTTTTGTCTTCTGAAGCATGTGCACCGAATTCCCTTGTATCTTATAGCTGGAAAGTGGTATGAACACAAGAGAAATGGCTGAGTCAAATTGCAGAATTTCGGCTACAAAACGCGCCTACACAAAACGCGGCATAAACTCGCGTTTTGTCTACTCGCGTTTTCACTCTGGCCTTATTTCAACTGCAATTTTCTCCATGATAAAGGCCGAACTAACTTTTGTGCAAAATACAAAAGTTGTAGCCCTTTGAGTTAGCTTTCCAATGCTTCAAGAATAATCCAAATCGGAGCTTTGTAGCCTGAGATATGATCGAAATACTATCACCTGGTCAAACCTCTGTTTTAACTTCCGACCACAGAATGCAGCTTCTGTATTCCGACTTTTTGTCCATGAAAATGGCAGAATTGGATTTCGATGTCTTCATACGAATTGTAGATCTCTTTCTTAGCTTTAAAATTTTATAAAGATCACCTCAATCCAATAAGTGTAGCTCCAGATATGGTCGAAGTACCGAAGAGTGTCAAAACTGACTTGTATTGCATTTCCTCACTTGAACGTTTTTCACTCCATTCTTCTTGTTACCACTTGAATTCATCACCAATTATCTACTTTTCACCTCATTTGACATCCATTGGTGATTGAATCATCATTCCTGCATAAAAATGAAGTTTTTACCATTAAAATCACAAAAAATGCAATATTATCCACTTTTACCAAAAATATATAATTTTACCAAAAGCCTCTTTATTTTAATTATAAAACTAAATAATCAACTCAAAATTAACTAATAAAATGCACTTAAAAATACGTAAAATAAACTCTTATCAGAGATCACGTGAGATTTGTTCTAATACTAATTCTAATAACCCGAACCCATTGGGCCAATCCAATGACTTTGTAAACTAAAAGCACGAGTTTAAAATAGTTAACCCAAAATTATTAATAACCCAATGGACCAAATATTTCATTCCTTTCCTTTCTCATATATTACCCAAACAGTATTGCTCCTTTTCTTTATTTTTATAAATGAATAATTTTACTGACAATCATTGTTGAAAATTGCCTAACACAATTTATTGTTTTTATTCTGATAGAAAATTGATGTTTTTATTTGGCTTCAAAATATAAAAATTGTTTTTTCAGATTTTTCAGTCAACTTCTCTTTTCCTCTCCTTTTCTTCATCTGTTCTTTGGCAACGCACCCATCTCGTTGATTCCTCTACTCCTCTTCGCCTCAACAGTACAATTACAGTGATACAGATGTGGTTGAACCAAGGCGATCTTGTTTTTCCTTTTTTATCCAATTTAATTTTTTACACAACCTTTGAAAGGTAAATCAAAGGTAATTTTTGTCCAATTTAATTTTTGTTTTTCCTTTTTTTCCCATGGAGATGACATTATTGTGAAAGGTAAATCAATATACCTTCTCTATTTTTGTTCCCATTTTTGAAAAATGGGACAAAAGTTTCATGATTTTATCAAATACCTCTCTACTCCTTTTGTAATTTTCAGAGCTCACAAATAATTTATCAATGAGAATATATGATACATTGTATGTTTGGATGATTTTAATATTGGGAAGTTTTGAATATGTTAAATGGATAAAGCAAAATAGAGAAGAAAAGATAGAAAAAAAGGCAATAAAGCAATTGTTAAATTTTGATATTCAAATTATGTACATAGCTTTGGAGATTGTTTTGGCTTTTAGAAAACTTTTCTCAGCGTACAAGATTATAAGCTCTTGTGACATTAGGTTTTTTATTTTTTTTTAAATATGTCACATTGGGTATTTAACATTTAGGTAATTGGATAATTCAAGAGGAGCAAGAGGAGAACTTGATTGGTAACACCTAGCCAGGGATGCAATAATTGGACTAGCAAAAGCCATTCTAGTAGCTCCTATATTCTTCTACAGCATGTGAAGGATCGATAACAACCATAACAGGAAAAAGAATTATTGAAGCACCTACCTAGTATATCCTTCTATATTCTTCCTATTTCCATTCTTCTAATTTTAGCAATGAATTTCAGCCTTGGTGGATCGCAATTAAAATCACAATTCTGGAGACTGGACTTCTGATTGTTTGATGTACCATTCTAAAGGAAAATTGGCAAACCAAATAAAAGATTACTACCCAAAGCCAAAATAATATTTTACATATATATATGTGTATAATATGAAATTAAAGCAAGTTCCTCAATCATGCTGTTTAAGTTATAAAGTTTCCAATCATATTAATTTATTGTTGAATTAGATTTTAGCTTTTTTTTTTATCCAACTGTCCTCAAATTAATTTTTCTAGTGATTTCTTTGTCTTCTGACAACTTTTATTTCTTTTAATAAGTTTAAGTTGTTTCCTTAGTATCCAAATGGAGTAATTGATACATTGGTTAATGTGTTACGTTTCCCAAGAGTTGAATATTCATCCATGAAAAGATGAGCTGCTATGCTCTGTCCAATTGAAAATTACATTAGCATTTTTCATTTTGTAAAAGTTTAATTACTATTTCAAATAATACTTACTGATTTTCCTTGAGAAAAGCAGTACTTTATGAATTTGGCCACATTACATTCCATCAAGGTATAAAGTTCTCCAAAATTGGCAATTATTTTCAACAATTTGGATACTATCGGTTTTGTATTATAGTATGAATAATTATGAAAGAATATTGTCCATAGTTTACCTTAAATGAACAAATTTATTCTGTGTTGGGCTTTATACGAGTTCAAAACCAATCCAAAAAAGAAAAATAACTTGTTCTAACGCCCGAGTTGAAATACTAATTAATGATGAAATTAGTATCGGACTAACATCAATCAATTTGTTTATTATCACAACAAATCTATAATGTGTGACACCCCGCATATTAGGAAGTTGTTTGTAAAGAAGATACTAAAGTGTATTTCTTTGGGTTTGATTTAAAACCTTATTTTGTTTTAAAAGATTAGAAACCCTAATATTTTAATTGAAAACCCTAATTTTAATCACTGGAATTGTAAAATCTCTCACGTTTTTTCTTAAAAATTTCCTTTTATTTGGCAATTTCATTTATTAAAGCTCTACCACCCAGTCATTCCACAATAATTGCAAATAAACCTAGAAAGTAGGGTTTCACTTCTCGGTTTCAAGATTGGAGCAAATTAGGGTTTTCGCGATTTTTCGCAGGATGATTTTTCGGTACGGAGCAAGGATCAAATTTGGTGATTAAAAGTGACTTTTAGGTGAGAAATAATATGTGATTAGGAGCAATGATATAAGGTTAGTGAATAGGAAATAAAAACCCTAGTACGTGTGTTTTAAAGAAAAACGGCGCGAACCGGCGGGTACCGCGCGTTACCGATTGAACGCACCACTTGACCACCACTTTCTTATCACATGAGCTCATTAATATTTGAGCAAAATATCCCCCTCATTTCCAGCTAGTCTTGACCGGAAATGTGGACCAAATGCAAAGAAAAGAAAGAGAAAAAAAGAGTGGTGGTGGTGGCGCCACTTGTCGCCACCTAAGGGTTTCTTGACCAACCAAGAGTCCAACCTTTTTATCCCCAATTTTTGCTCTTTCTTCTTCATTATTTCTGCTGGTGGCTGAGACAAGGGAGGGGAAAAGAGAGAGCAAAACCCATTGTCGCGCCCCATTTTTTGAAAAAATAAATAAATGGTTTAAAAATGTATTTTTTGATTCAATTTGTGATTTGGAAAATGAATTGTGATTTAAAAGAAAAATGGGTCTAAATGGGGGTTTGAGAATGCGACGATTTGACCCAAAAATTAAGTTTAAAAAGGGTTTTTTGAAATAAAAAATCGGAGTCGCCACTTGGTAATGAGTTAAGGTGTACCAAGTCACCTAAAAATGAATTTTTAAAGAAAAATAGGAAAAAGTAGTAAGAAACCCCTTTTAAACGACTCCTAGTCCACGTAAACCAACGAAAAAGGTTCGGGAGTCACATTTGACGAAGGGGAAGGCAAGGATAAAATCCAAGGCACCCCTTCGACCTAGCCAAGGCTAGTTGCTTGATTTAATCAAAGATTTTCTTGTTTTAATCAAAGAATTTATTACATTTGGATGTACTACATGAATGCAAACCCTAGACCTAGGGGTATTGGGGAAATTTCTCTTCAAAGGTTGAGTGGTGCCAATCACATTAATTGTGAAGCCCAATGACGATCCTTTGAAGAAGTCACGAATAATGCGAGTGGGATGCAAATGAATGGAATGCATGTATGCAATGTGAGGACATGAGTTTTGAAAAAGTAATAAAAAAACAATAAATATGTAAAGGAAAATGTGCACGTGAGTGGGCAAGGTACGGTATGTGAAATGATAATATGAAGTGCATGTGTGCAAGTGATGATAAAAGTGTTCGTGTGCAAGTGAAGAAACATAAAGGTGCACGTGTGCAAAATGGAACAAAAGTGTTCGTGTGCAAGTGAAGGGATAAAAGGTGTATGTGTGCAAATGGAATGAAAAGTGAAAGTGTAATGATAGAGTGGATTTAGAATGCATGAGCCTAGGGAACGCATGCATATTGGGTACGGGGAGACCTAAATCGTGACTCAATTTACCCTTTTATAGAGGGAATACAAGCGTGCTAAGGCTTAGAAAAAGCCACGCTCGTCTATATCCCATATTTAAGGGGACTCTCAAGCGAATGAACCCTATAACTAGCATGAAATGCAAAAATCCTAAAATGGAGGGAAAAGGGGGTCGAGGGGCATGCAAAATGATAAAACTAAAAGAATGCATGACATGTAATGAACATGCAAACATGTACTAACGAGGGGAAATCCCTAAGGGTCTAGCGTTGGACTAGCCCATTCTATGAATTCCGACTAGCGTTGGACTAGTGGAAACGTACATTCGTCCATCACATTCATTCATGACCATGGAAAGCGAGTAGACATGCCAAACACTTATAAACACATAGCACATAACACTTAGCATGCTCAACTAGATGCAAGAACCTAATTAAAGCAAGTAACACATAACACATAGGCAATTAAAGCCCTAACTATTACATTTGCTAGCTAGGCACACGTCTTCGATAGGTCTTCATTGAATGCTCCTCCAAGCCCTATCTATTACAAGCCAAGAGGTGTACACATACCCCATAAAGAAGAACTTAAATAAAAGCAAAAGTAAATGAAATGAAAGAACTAAAGAAAGGCAATGAAAGCAAATAGTCATGTAATTTCCACGTAACACGTTGGATCACATAGAAGAGATACAAAAAGGGATAAAAGAAAATATACCGCCCCCTTTGAATGGTGACCAAATGAAAGAAAAATGGCTTCAAAACAATAAAAAGGTCAAGGTACCACTTTAATTGAGAAAAATTAAAAGAAAATGGAAACAACCGTCAAATTGAATCACTCGAAGCATTCCAAGGAAAGTAAACTACTCGTACTTAACCAATTAAGACAAACAAAAACCCAATTGGAAAAAAAATTAAAGAGGTCTAAAGGGCCAATTTATTACTATTATAAACACTAAGGAACTAAAAAAACATAAAATAAAATTAAGAATCTAAGGTGAAACTTACCAAATCAAACTAGAAAATTCACAAAAAGGTAAACGAGGAGCAATTTACTAGTAGCTAAACAACCAAATGCCAAAGAATCCAAAAAAAATCAAATTAACTACAAGTCTAGGAAAAAGAAATTATTAGACCCTTCAAATTCATTCTACAATCCCTTAAGTATCTACCCAAAACAAATCAAGATGTATTAAAGAGGAAATGGCATGTTAGGAGGACAAAATTAATTAAGTTTCCAATTAATTGGGCCATGGAAGCATTAGATGGAAGCCAAGGGGTTGGAGTGCGATTTTTGAAAGTCATTTTCATGCAAAAGCCATGCAATCACGTAGAAGAAACTTTCTCTGCAACAAATTTCATTTCCAGCCGTGGCTTCTTTCCATTCTACCATGCAAACACAATCCAACAAACAAAAAAACTTGTAAGGAGATCAAACATTCTTCCCCCTCTTCGGAACGCAAAAATCCAGAAAACAAGAATATTCAAATGCTAAAACAAAATCCAGCAACTTTGACTTGTTCTTCCTATTTCATGCTGCAAAAACTGAAAACTAGCAAGGTAGACAACTAAACCAGTTTTGGTGAATTGCTGCATTACCGAGTTGCTCAAATGCACTCCTAGCACAATTAAAAATTCAGCCAATCGATCCAAGCTTCAACATTAAATCAAAGACAAGCGTAACTCAACAGGCCAACAACTCCAAATACAAATTCTGGCAGCCTCTCATGCGAAGAAAAATGAAAAAAAAACTTTCTTATAATCTGCTGCAAATTTGTAGCTTACTCTTTGTACAGACCATCCATGAGCTCAAATCAAAACATAATGAGGCAAATATCGCATGTTACCCACTAGTATACCCCAAGACATAAACCATTTAACATGCTCAAACAAGCAAAATATAGTTCGGTGACTGCTAAAAAAAACAAAGTGCAGCAGCAATTTCCAGCCGCAATCTTTCGCATTTTTATCATGCAAACAAATTCATCAACCCAGAAATTATTGACCCAATTTAAAACATGAAATTTTGGGTGCAAGATTAAGATGGCAAATCTGGTTTTGATCATCAACAAAGGAAGGAAATTCATTATCCATCAATAATAAAAGAAGCAAATCTGGCTTTGTGCACCTTCAGCCGCAGCTTTTCTTGCATTTCAACATACAAATGTGTTCACCATATATCAGAGTTTTAACTACCAATCACCAACTAAACTTGTAACTTCATTGTAGCATTGAAACAAGAAAATGGAGCTAATCATCAAAGGTAGAAAGAAAACTAAACAGCACAAGAATGAAACAGAAAAAAACGCAGCAAGCTTTCTGCAATTCGGCACTTTACAAAATCCAGCTTTCAAACACAATCAAATCCAAACACAAGGCTTTAAACTAGGCAGCAAACCATCATCCAAACAAATAGAAAAAAAAACTGAGCAAAATCCAGTGCAAATACAAATAAAATACGTTCAGCAAGTTGAAAAATCTGGAACATATAAAACTGATTTGGCAAGTTGAAATGCATTTTCCAGCAAGTACTTGGGCATGAATCCGAATTTACCTCGGTTAAATCATTGTGTTAAGTACCCAAAACTAACATGCAAGGCTACTTAATGAAATTACTATCATTTCTAGTTCAGATCAAGTTCGGACAGCAACTATAAACATCCACAAATCCAGAAATTCTGTTCGCCATCCTTGGATGAACTTGCATGTAGCCGTTCACTATTTCATTTTTTTTTAGCCGGACCAATAAACTTCCTGCAAAGCTTAATCATCTAATTTTAATTAGTCAAACACCTAACCAAGTGAAAATCAACCACTTTCCAGCAAATTTCATGCTAAAATACCCATGCAATTTCCAAAACAACTTCAACGGCTAAACTGGAAAAATTGTTTCAGCAATCCATCAACTTCCATTAAAATTTCCAGCCATTCAACCGAAATTCAGGCCACGTAGTTCACATGCAACATCAAATAAGAAACTATCTATCAGGTTGAGTCCAAAATTAAGCTCAGATCATCACAGCTAGCAAATTAAAAACCGAAACTTCCAGCTCAAGCTCTCGGCAGCTTCACTTCCTTCTCAAACAGATTTTTCTATGATTTAATCTATCATCTAACCACACAATCCCACATGCATGCTTATAGTCAGCTTCATCAACCCATAAACAACTCATCTAAGTTCAGAAATTACCTTAGCTTGAAGCCTAAAACACACGACTAGCAGCTGCAAATCCTCCACTCTCGGCTGTCCAGAATTGCAGTCCGCAACTCTCCCTCTCCCTGGCTCAAACTTGCGGCTGGATTGGAGGAAGTTTGACTCTCGGTTCTCTCTCTCCCTCTCTCGGTTGGTCTTGAAGTGAGGCTGGAAGATAAGCTAAGTCCTCACCTCTCTCTCTCTCGTCGTTATTTCCAAAGAAGCTGATCACTTCACAGCTCCCGGCATAGGAACAATTGAAAAAATAAAATGTTATGGTGAGTGATCATGATTGTAGTGAACTGGCAATGATATAGCGTAGTAGGATGTATATATTGAGGTATTGGGAGTGGAGTGGAGTGGAGTGGAGTCGGCAATAACAATGGAAGGTGCTAGGTTGAGAAGTGGAAAATGGAGCCGGCAGAAATAGAATTGTGATTTTTTGATTTTTTGATTTTTTTTTTGATTTTTTTTTGATTTATTGAATAGAAACTAAATCTAAATAAACTAGAATCCACAAAGCACAATTTTCCATTTTTCATCAATTTCCTCTTTTCTTTTCTTTTCTTTT
>NW_020862712.1:0-33368 GCF_003713205.1 Coffea eugenioides | reverse complement strand
TTCTCATTCTACACTACTCCTATTGACCTGAAATTTTGTAGGCACCTCTAAAATGTCATTACCTAAAACTTTCATGTTTTAAGCCAAGGCCAATTCGGCCTCTAACTAGGAGCTAAAAATTCGGACAGAATGTTCCTTCACAAAACCTAATTTTCTGAAATTTCTTCCAAAACAGAAATAGGTTGCAATTCATCACTTTTTCCACCTTCTAGAATCATTATATACCATTTCCAATCATCATAGATAGCCACACAATCATGCTTATATTAAAACAGAAAAATCCCCAAAAATAATAAAACTTCATCACTTCAACCACAAATCAAGAAATAATCCATAAAAATGCATCTTATACCACCACCAATCATGAATTGAACATCATTAGAGGAAGGAGAGGGTTCCTTCACAACTCACCTTAGCAATACAAGAGATAGAGCAACTAGCCACCTTAGCTTTCCAAACAACTCCACAAAACACCTCAAAACCACTTAGCAAAGAGATTTTATGGAATGATTTGGAGTTTTATTGGTTGGATTTGAAGATTGAGCAAGAAATAGAAGGAAGAAATTGATAGCTTTTGTTTCTTTTCCTTTGAGAGAGAGCCGGCTATGAAGCTTTAGAAATAAGGATGATTTTTGGCAATTTTTTGATTTATTTGGTAAAGTAGTGAATAGTGTAGTCAAAGTCCAAGACTTAATCTTATGGTGACATTTGTCACCTTTTGGTTCAAAACTTATCTTTTTGTCTCCCTAATACAAATGTCTTAACACCTTGTACAATAATATCACTTAATACAAAATTTCAACAAGTTGTCAAAAATATAATGCATTTACCGCACAAGCGGGTCCCACGTTCAAAATACGCTCATAATTTCTCAAAAACTTACCGATACTAGAAAAATCGTTTTAAAACAATCTTTGCTCATAAACTTTATCTGGGGAATTTTTCTAATAAAGAAAATATAGAAAAGGCGGGCGATTAAATAAAATAAACCGTAGAAATTTCTTTCGGGGCGTCACAAACTCCCCTCCTTAAAAGAATGTCGTCCTCGACATTCCCTCTTGTACCAATCAAGTCAAGACATTCCGCAAAAATCACTAATATTGCAAACCAAACCCACAGTCCGGCATCCTAAACTTCAAGCCTAGGATACACTACAGAGATCTGAAGCCTAAGCTCTGATACCAACTGTGACGGCCCCGCTTCTCCCAAGGGCGAACCAGAGGGTTCGGCGGGCCGCCTGCCCAGCTCTCGCCGGGACTCAGTTGTTCACTACAATCCTCAAATGAATTACAAAAATAAACCTCAAATATTACAATATAAATCTCCAATATACATCAAATTCTCCAAAAATTACATGTCATAAGCGAAGCGGAAACAATTCCCAACTATACATAAAATGATTCCAAATCCAAACTGTACAAGATATAAGCCATCCAGCCACGTGAATAAGTACTACAAGCCTTCCTTCGCCTTGAGCCCCGTGGAGGGAAAAAAATCGTTTTGGGATGAGCTAGAAGCTCAGCGAGTAACCAGGAAAATCATTAAACAAATATATTTCACAGTGTTGCATTTCGATGATGTCATGATTCAGAGATCAAATGTCCGTTTAGTGCTCTCGTGAGCCAGTGAAATCGTTGCACTTGAACACCCAACGCTCAAATAGATCATTTAACATTAACATTGAGAGGGAGACCCTTTTTGAGCTCCAGATAAACATGAACATGAACCATAAACAAGGTGGAGACGTTGGTGTTCAGCACAAGACTTTCCCAGAACTCATTGAAGCCAAATCATGTCATGAATCCACATGCAAGCACGCATGTTATGCAATCGAGTAAATAATGCAGGAAACGGTTCATAAATAACTTTAGAAATAGTTTGAGGTCACTCACCTCCATGGCTAAGAAATCATCCATCATATAACATTGCCTTACTCAAATCCGAGCCTTAGATCAGAAACCCAATGCAAACAAGTTCCTTCAAAGTTCGGACAGCACTTCCCCTGAATTTGCTAACTTTTCCAGCCATCAGGGCTTCATTATTTCCTCATTCCAACCCCAAAGGTACACACACAACAACAAGTTCATCCAATAGCCATTCAGCAATCTCCAAGTAGTACTAGTACAAGTCAAGCAAGGGAAAAGTCCGGAAATGAAAGTTAAGCTCAAAACCAGAAAAACAGTTTTGGACGTCATTTTCCGGTAAAGGTACCAAAGGCGCTACGATTGTCGGATGAAGGTTCAAGACCCACCGTTTCGAAGTTAAGATATAGGGTTACAATGTTACAGAAGGTCACCCAACCCAGTTGCGAGTGTAACCAGGTCAAAAATGCAAGATACTATACCAGAATCACAAAAACAGATTCACAGAACGTATTCTAGCGGAAACATAATAACTCAGGCTCTCCAAGTCCAAATCCAGAAATTCAAAAACCAGCTGAAATCTAAGAAACAGGGCTACATTTCATCAGAAGACCTCAACAACCAATTCGGAAGCAATTCCAGCCAAAACAACCAATTACAGGCGCAATTCTTGCATTCGGGTAAAACCAGAACAACAATAGTAATTTCGACTTTTCTCATTCTACACTACTCCTATTGACCTGAAATTTTGTAGGTACCTATAAAATGTCATTCCCTACAACTTTCATGTTTTAAGCCAAGGCCAATTCGGCCTCTAACTAGGAGCTAAAAATTCGGACAGAATGTTTCTTCACAAAACCTAATTTTCTGAAATTTCTTCCAAAACAGAAATTGGTTGCAATTCATCACTTTTTCCACCTTCTAGAATCATTATATACCATTTCCAATCGTCATAGATAGCCACACAATCATGCTTATATTGAAACAGAAAAATCCCCAAAAATAATAAAACTTCATCACTTCAACCACAAATAAAGAAATAATCCATAAAAGTGCATCTTATACCACCACCAATCATGAATTGAACATCATTAGAGGAAGGAGAGGGTTCCTTCACAACTCACCTTAGCAATACAAGAGATAGAGCAACTAGCCACCTTAGCTTTCCAAACAACTCCACAAAACACCTCAAGACCACTTAGCAAAGAGATTTTATGGAAAGATTTGGAGTTTTATTGGTTGGATTTGAAGATTGAGCAAGAAATAGAAGGAAGAAATTGATAGCTTTTGTTTCTTTTCCTTTGAGAGAGAGCCGGCTATGAAGCTTTAGAAATAAGGATGATTTTTGGCAATTTTTTGATTTATTTGGTAAAGTAGTGAATAGTGTAGTCAAAGTCCAAGACTTAATCTTATGGTGACATTTGTCACCTTTTGGTTCAAAACTTATCTTTTTGTCTCCCTAATACAAATGTCTTAACACCTTGTACAATAATATCACTTAATACAAAATTCCAACAAGTTGTCAAAAATATAATGCATTTACCGCACAAGCGGGTCCCACGTTCAAAATACGCTCATAATTTCTCAAAAACTTACCGATACTAGAAAAATCGTTTTAAAACAATCTTTGCTCATAAACTTTATCTGGGGAATTTTTCTAATAAAGAAAATATAGAAAAGGCGGGCGATTAAATAAAATAAACCGTAGAAATTTCTTTCGGGGCGTCACAAACTCCCATCCTTAAAAGAATGTCGTCCTCGACATTCCCTCTTGTACCAATCAAGTCAAGACATTCCGCAAAAATCACTAATATTGCAAACAAAACCCACAGTCCGGCATCCTAAACTTCAAGCCTAGGATACACTACAGAGATCTGAAGCCTAAGCTCTGATACCAACTGTGACGGCCCCGCTTCTCCCAAGGGTGAACCAGAGGGTTCGGCGGGCCGCCTGCCCAGCTCTCGCCGGGACTCAGTTGTTCACTACAATCCTCAAATGAATTACAAGAATAAACCTCAAATATTACAATATAAATCTCCAATATACATCAAATTCTCCAAAAATTACATGTCATAAGCGAAGCGGAAACAATTCCCAACTATACATAAAATGATTCCAAATCCAAACTGTACAAGATATAAGCCATCCAGCCACGTGAATAAGTACTACAAGCCTTCCTTCGCCTTGAGCCCCGTGGAGGGAAAAAAATCGTTTTGGGATGAGCTAGAAGCTCAGCGAGTAACCAGGAAAATCATTAAACAAATATATTTCACAGTGTTGCATTTCGATGATTTCGATGATGTCATGATTCAGAGATCAAATGTCCGTTTAGTGCTCTCGTGAGCCAGTGAAATCATTGCACTTGAACACCCAACGCTCAAATAGATCATTTAACATTAACATTGAGAGGGAGCCCCTTTTTGAGCTCCAGATAAACATGAACATGAACCATAAACAAGGTGGAGACGTTGGTGTCCAGCACAAGACTTTCCCAGAACTCATTGAAGCCAAATCATGTCATGAATCCACATGCAAGCACGCATGATATGCAATCGAGTAAATAATGCAGGAAACGGTTCATAAATAACTTTAGAAATAGTTTGAGGTCACTCACCTCCATGGCTAAGAAATCATCCATCATATAACATTGCCTTACTCAAATCCGAGCCTTAGATCAGAAACCCAATGCAAACAAGTTCCTTCAAAGTTCGGACAGCACTTCCCCTGAATTTGCTAACTTTTCCAGCCATCAGGGCTTCATTATTTCCTCATTCCAACCCCAAAGGTACACACACAACAACAAGTTCATCCAATAGCCATTCAGCAAGCTCCAAGTAGTACTAGTACAAGTCAAGCAAGGGAAAAGTCCGGAAATGAAAGTTAAGCTCAAAACCAGAAAAACAGTTTTGGACGTCATTTTCCGGTAAAGGTACCAAAGGCGCTACGATTGTCGGATGAAGGTTCAAGACCCACCGTTTCGAAGTTAAGATATAGGGTTACAATGTTACAGAAGGTCACCCAACCCAGTTGCGAGTGTAACCAGGTCAAAAATGCAAGATACTATACCAGAATCACAAAAACAGATTCACAGAACGCATTCTAGCGGAAACATAATAACTCAGGCTCTCCAAGTCCAAATCCAGAAATTCAAAAACCAGCTGAAATATAAGAAACATGGCTACATTTCATCAGAAGACCTCAACAACCAATTCGGAAGCAATTCCAGCCAAAACAACCAATTACAGGCGCAATGCTTGCATTCGGGTAAAACCAGAACAGCAATAGTAATTTCGACTTTTCTCATTCTACACTACTCCTATTGACCTGAAATTTTGTAGGAACCTCTAAAATGTCATTCCCTACAACTTTCATGTTTTAAGTCAAGGCCTCGGCCTCTAACTAGGAGCTAAAAATTCGGACAGAATGTTTCTTCACAAAACCTAATTTTCTGAAATTTCTTCCAAAACAGAAATTGGTTGCAATTCATCACTTTTTCCACCTTCTAGAATCATTATATACCATTTCCAATCATCATAGATAGCCACACAATCATGCTTATATTAAAACAGAAAAATCCCCAAAAATAATAAAACTTCATCACTTCAACCACAAATCAAGAAATAATCCATAAAAGTGCATCTTATACCACCACCAATCATGAATTGAACATCATTAGAGGAAGGAGAGGGTTCCTTCACAACTCACCTTAGCAATACAAGAGATAGAGCAACTAGCCACCTTAGCTTTCCAAACAACTCCACAAAACACCTCAAGACCACTTAGCAAAGAGATTTTATGGAAAGATTTGGAGTTTTATTGGTTGGATTTGAAGATTGAGCAAGAAATAGAAGGAAGAAATTGATAGCTTTTGTTTCTTTTCCTTTGAGAGAGAGCCGGCTATGAAGCTTTAGAAATAAGGATGATTTTTGGCAATTTTTTGATTTATTTGGTAAAGTAGTGAATAGTGTAGTCAAAGTCCAAGACTTAATCTTATGGTGACATTTGTCACCTTTTGGTTCAAAACTTATCTTTTTGTCTCCCTAATACAAATGTCTTAACACCTTGTACAATAATATCACTTAATACAAAATTCCAACAAGTTGTCAAAAATATAATGCATTTACCGCACAAGCGGGTCCCACGTTCAAAATACGCTCATAATTTCTCAAAAACTTACCGATACTAGAAAAATCGTTTTAAAACAATCTTTGCTCATAAAATTTATCTGGGGAAATTTTCTAATAAAGAAAATATAGAAAAGGCGGGCGATTAAATAAAATAAACCGTAGAAATTTCTTTCGGGGCGTCACAAACTCCCATCCTTAAAAGAATGTCGTCCTCGACATTCCTCTTGTACATAGTCCCAGACAATCCGCAAATACTAATATGCAAACCAACCCCCACAGTCCGGCATCTACTTCCAAGCCTAGGATACACTTACAGAGATTTGAAGCCTAGCTCTGAATACCAACTGTGACGGGCCCTGGCTTCTCCCAAGGGCGAAACCAAGAGGGTTCGGCGGGCCGCCTGCCAGGCTCTCGCCGGGACTTCAGTCGTTCCCTACAATCCCTCAAATGAATTTACAAGAAATAAACTCAATATTAAATATAAATCCCAATTATAATCAAATTCTCCAAAAAATACATGTCATAAGCGAAGCGGTAAACAATTCCCACTATAGCATAAATGATTCCAAATCCAAACTGTAGCAAGATATAAGCCATCCAGCCACGTGAATAAGTACTACAAGCCTTCCTTCGCCTTGAGCCCCGGTGGAGGAAAAAAATCCGTTGGGATGAGCCTAGAAGCTCAGCGAGTTAACCAGGAAATCATTAAACAAATATATTTCGACAGGGTTTTGCCCTTTCCGATGAGTTCGGTATTCATGATTCAAGAGATCAAAGTCCGTTTAGTGTGCTCTCATGAGCCCATGAAATCAATTGCCATTAACACCAAACGCTCAAATAGATCATTAACATTAACATGAGAGGGAGGGCCCTTTTTGAGCTCCCAGAATACAATGAACATAGTGTATATATAAAAACAAGGTGGAAGACGTGGTGTCAGCCAAAACTTTCCCAGAACTCATTGAAGCCAAATCATGTCATGAATCACAATGGCAAGCACGCATGATATGCTCGAGGTAATAATGAGGAAACGGTTCATAAATAACTTTAGAAATAGTTTGAGGTCACTCACCTCCATGGCTAAGAAATCATCCATCATATAACATTGCCTTACTCAAATCCGAGCCTTAGATCACAAACCCAATGCAAACAAGTTCTTTCAAAGTTCGGACAGCACTTCCCCTGAATTTCCTAACTTTTCCAGCCATCATGGCTTCATTATTTCCTCATTCCAACCCCAAAGGTACACACACAACAACAAGTTCATCCAATAGCCATTCAGCAAGCTCCAAGTAGTACTAGTACAAGTCAAGCAAGGGAAAAGTCCGGAAATGAAAGTTAAGCTCAAAACCAGAAAAACAGTTTTGGACGTCATTTTCCGGTAAAGGTACCAAAGGCGCTACGATTGTCGGATGAAGGTTCAAGACCCACCGTTTCGAAGTTAAGATATAGGGTTACAATGTTACAGAAGGTCACCCAACCCAGTTGCGAGTGTAACCAGGTCAAAAATGCAAGATACTATACCAGAATCACAAAAACAGATTCACAGAACGTATTCTAGCGGAAACATAATAACTCAGGCTCTCCAAGTCCAAATCCAGAAATTCAAAAACCAGCTGAAATCTAAGAAACAGGGCTACATTTCATCAGAAGACCTCAACAACCAATTCGGAAGCAATTCCAGCCAAAACAACCAATTACAGGCGCAATTCTTGCATTCGGGTAAAACCAGAACAACAATAGTAATTTCGACTTTTCTCATTCTACACTACTCCTATTGACCTGAAATTTTGTAGGTACCTATAAAATGTCATTCCCTACAACTTTCATGTTTTAAGCCAAGGCCAATTCGGCCTCTAACTAGGAGCTAAAAATTCGGACAGAATGTTTCTTCACAAAACCTAATTTTCTGAAATTTCTTCCAAAACAGAAATTGGTTGCAATTCATCACTTTTTCCACCTTCTAGAATCATTATATACCATTTCCAATCGTCATAGATAGCCACACAATCATGCTTATATTAAAACAGAAAAATCCCCAAAAATAATAAAACTTCATCACTTCAACCACAAATCAAGAAATAATCCATAAAAGTGCATCTTATACCACCACCAATCATGAATTGAACATCATTAGAGGAAGGAGAGGGTTCCTTCACAACTCACCTTAGCAATACAAGAGATAGAGCAACTAGCCACCTTAGCTTTCCAAACAACTCCACAAAACACCTCAAGACCACTTAGCAAAGAGATTTTATGGAAGGATTTGGAGTTTTATTGGTTGGATTTGAAGATTGAGCAAGAAATAGAAGGAAGAAATTGATAGCTTTTGTTTCTTTTCCTTTGAGAGAGAGCCGGCTATGAAGCTTTAGAAATAAGGATGATTTTTGGCAATTTTTTGATTTATTTGGTAAAGTAGTGAATAGTGTAGTCAAAGTCCAAGACTTAATCTTATGGTGACATTTGTCACCTTTTGGTTCAAAACTTATCTTTTTGTCTCCCTAATACAAATGTCTTAACACCTTGTACAATAATATCACTTAATACAAAATTTCAACAAGTTGTCAAAAATATAATGCATTTACCGCACAAGCGGGTCCCACGTTCAAAATACGCTCATAATTTCTCAAAAACTTACCGATACTAGAAAAATCGTTTTAAAACAATCTTTGCTCATAAACTTTATCTGGGGAATTTTTCTAATAAAGAAAATATAGAAAAGGCGGGCGATTAAATAAAATAAACCGTAGAAATTTCTTTCGGGGCGTCACAAACTCCCCTCCTTAAAAGAATGTCGTCCTCGACATTCCCTCTTGTACCAATCAAGTCAAGACATTCCGCAAAAATCACTAATATTGCAAACCAAACCCACAGTCCGGCATCCTAAACTTCAAGCTTAGGATACACTACAGAGATCTGAAGCCTAAGCTCTGATACCAACTGTGACGGCCCCGCTTCTCCCAAGGGCGAACCAGAGGGTTCGGCGGGCCGCCTGCCCAGCTCTCGCCGGGACTCAGTTGTTCACTACAATCCTCAAATGAATTACAAAAATAAACCTCAAATATTACAATATAAATCTCCAATATACATCAAATTCTCCAAAAATTACATGTCATAAGCGAAGCGGAAACAATTCCCAACTATACATAAAATGATTCCAAATCCAAACTGTACAAGATATAAGCCATCCAGCCACGTGAATAAGTACTACAAGCCTTCCTTCGCCTTGAGCCCCGTGGAGGGAAAAAAATCGTTTTGGGATGAGCTAGAAGCTCAGCGAGTAACCCGGAAAATCATTAAATAAATATATTTCACAGTGTTGCATTTCGATGATTTCGATGATGTCATGATTCAGAGATCAAATGTCCGTTTAGTGCTCTCGTGAGCCAGTGAAATCATTGCACTTGAACACCCAACGCTCAAATAGATCATTTAACATTAACATTGAGAGGGAGCCACTTTTTGAGCTCCAGATAAACATGAACATGAACCATAAACAAGGTGGAGACGTTGGTGTCCAGCACAAGACTTTCCCAGAACTCATTGAAGCCAAATCATGTCATGAATCCACATGCAAGCACGCATGATATGCAATCGAGTAAATAATGCAGGAAACGGTTCATAAATAACTTTAGAAATAGTTTGAGGTCACTCACCTCCATGGCTAAGAAATCATCCATCATATAACATTGCCTTACTCAAATCCGAGCCTTAGATCAGAAACCCAATGCAAACAAGTTCCTTCAAAGTTCGGACAGCACTTCCCCTGAATTTGCTAACTTTTCCAGCCATCAGGGCTTCATTATTTCCTCATTCCAACCCCAAAGGTACACACACAACAACAAGTTCATCCAATAGCCATTCAGCAAGCTCCAAGTAGTACTAGTACAAGTCAAGCAAGGGAAAAGTCCGGAAATGAAAGTTAAGCTCAAAACCAGAAAAACAGTTTTGGACGTCATTTTCGGTAAAGGTACCAAAGGCGCTACGATTGTCGGATGAAGGTTCAAGACCCACCGTTTCGAAGTTAAGATATAGGGTTACAATGTTACAGAAGGTCACCCAACCCAGTTGCGAGTGTAACCAGGTCAAAAATGCAAGATACTATACCAGAATCACAAAAACAGATTCACAGAACGCATTCTAGCGGAAACATAATAACTCAGGCTCTCCAAGTCCAAATCCAGAAATTCAAAAACCATCTGAAATCTAAGAAACAGGGCTACATTTCATCAGAAGACCTCAACAACCAATTCGGAAGCAATTCCAGCCAAAACAACCAATTACAGGCGCAATTCTTGCATTCGGGTAAAACCAGAACAGCAATAGTAATTTCGACTTTTCTCATTCTACACTACTCCTATTGACCTGAAATTTTGTAGGTACCTCTAAAATGTCATTTCCTACAACTTTCATGTTTTAAGCCAAGGCCAATTCGACCTCTAACTAGGAGCTAAAAATTCGGACAGAATGTTTCTTCACAAAACCTAATTTTCTGAAATTTCTTCCAAAACAGAAATTGGTTGCAATTCATCACTTTTTCCACCTTCTAGAATCATTATATACCATTTCCAATCATCATGGATAGCCACACAATCATGCTTATATTAAAACAGAAAAATCCCCAAAAATAATAAAACTTCATCACTTCAACCACAAATCAAGAAATAATCCATTCAAAAAGGTGCATCTTATCACCACCACCAATCATTGAATTGAACATCATTAGAGGAAGGAGACTGCTTCCTTCACAACTCACCTTAGCAATTTACAAAGGATAGAGGCAAACTGAGCCACCTTAGCTTTTCCAAACACTCCCACAACAACACCTCAAGACCACTTAGGCAAAGAGAATTTTATGGCCAAGGATTTAGAGTTTTATGGTTGGATTGAAGTTGCAGCCACAGAGAATAGCAAGAAGAAATTGCAATTAGCCGCTTTGCTTTCTTTATCCTTTGAGAGCAGAGCCGGCTCTGAAGCTTTAGAAATAAGGATGATTTTTGCAATTTTTTGATTTATTTTGCGTAAAGTAGTGAAGTAGTGTAGTCCAAAGTCAAGACTTAATCTTATGGTGACACTTGTCACCTTTTTGTTCAAAACTTATCTTTTTGTCTCCCTAATACAAATGTCTTAACACCTTGTACAATAATATCACTTAATACAAAATTCCAACAAGTTGTCAAAAATATAATGCATTTACCGCACAAGCGGGTCCCACGTTCAAAATACGCTCATAATTTCTCAAAAACTTACCGATACTAGAAAAATCGTTTTAAAACAATCTTTGCTCATAAAATTTATCTGGGGAATTTTTCTAATAAAGAAAATATAGAAAAGGCGGGCGATTAAATAAAATAAACCGTAGAAATTTCTTTCGGGGCGCCACAAACTCCCATCCTTAAAAGAATGTCGTCCTCGACATTCCCTCTTGTACCAATCAAGTCAAGACATTCCGCAAAAATCACTAATATTGCAAACCAAACCCACAGTCCGGCATCCTAAACTTCAAGCCTAGGATACACTACAGAGATCTGAAGCCTAAGCTCTGATACCAACTGTGACGGCCCCGCTTCTCCCAAGGGCGAACCAGAGGGTTCGGCGGGCCGCCTGCCCAGCTCTCGCCGGGACTCAGTTGTTCACTACAATCCTCAAATGAATTACAATTATAAACCTCAAATATTACAATATAAATCTCCAATATACATCAAATTCTCCAAAAATTACATGTCATAAGCGAAGCGGAAACAATTCCCAACTATACATAAAATGATTCCAAATCCAAACTGTACAAGATATAAGCCATCCAGCCACGTGAATAAGTACTACAAGCCTTCCTTCGCCTTGAGCCCTGTGGAGGGAAAAAAATCGTTTTGGGATGAGTTAGAAGCTCAGCGAGTAACCAGGAAAATCATTAAACAAATATATTCACAGTCGTTGGCATTTCGATGATTTCGATGATGTCATGATTCAGAGATCAAATGTCCGTTAGTGCTCTCCTGTGAGCGTCAGAATGGATGTGGGCGATTGCTGACTTGTATAGCAGCCCAACGCCAAAGTGGTTGTGTGAGGTCGATAAGCTGATTGAACTTAGTGGTGAGACGAGGGAGCCCTGCGGAAGGGTTGGCAGGGGCTTTCCAGATAAACATGAACATGAACCATAAACAAGGTGGAGACGTTGGTGTCCAGCACAAGACTTTCCCAGAACTCATTGAAGCCAAATCATGTCATGAATCCACATGCAAGCACACATGATATGCAATCGAGTAAATAATGCAGGAAACGGTTCATAAATAACTTTAGAAATAGTTTGAGGTCACTCACCTCCATGGCTCAGAAATCATCCATCATATAACATTGTCTTGCTCAAATCCGAGCCTTAGATCACAAACCCAATGCAAACAAGTTCCTTCAAAGTTCGGACAGCACTTCCCCTGAATTTGCTAACTTTTCCAGCCATCAGGGCTTCATTATTTCCTCATTCCAACCCCACCAAGGCGTACACACACAACAACAAGTTTCATCAATAGCCATTCAGCAAGGCTCCAAGTAGTACTAGTACAAGGTTCAAGAAGGGGAAAAATCCGGAAATGAAAGTTAAAGCTCCAAAAAACCAGAAAAAACCGTTTTGGACGTCATTTTCCGGTAAAGGTACCAAAGGCGCTACGATTGTCGGATGAAGGTTCAAGACCCACCGTTTCGAAGTTAAGATATAGGGTTACAATGTTACAGAAGGTCACCCAACCCAGTTGCGAGTGTAACCAGGTCAAAAATGCAAGATACTATACCAGAATCACAAAAACAGATTCACAGAACGCATTCTAGCGGAAACATAATAACTCAGGCTCTCCAAGTCCAAATCCAGAAATTCAAAAACCAGCTGAAATCTAAGAAACAGGGCTACATTTCATCAGAAGACCTCAACAACCAATTCGGAAGCAATTCCAGCCAAAACAACCAATTACAGGCGCAATTCTTGCATTCGGGTAAAACCAGAACAGCAATAGTAATTTCGACTGTTCTCTTTCTACACTACTCCTATGACCTGAATTTTGTAGCGTACCTCTAAAATGTCATTCCCTACAACTGTCATGTTTTAAGCCAAGGCCAATTCGGCCTCTAACTAGGAGCCTAAAAATGTCGGACAGAATGTTTCTTCACAAAAACCTAATTTTTCTGAAAATTTCTTCCAAAACAGAAAATTGGCTGTCAATTCATTCACTTTTTCCACCTTTCTAGAATCATTATATACCATTTCCAAGGCAATCATAGATAGCCACACAATCATGCTTATATTAAACAGAAAAATCCCAAAAATAATAAAACTGCATCACTTTCAACACAAATCAAGAAAATAATTCCATAAAAGTGCCATCTTAGACCACCACCAATCGAATGAATTGAAACATCATTAGAGGAGGAGCAGGCGTTTCTCACAACTCACCTGAAGCCAATACAAGAGATAGGAGCAACTAGCCAACCTTAGACTTTCAAACAACTCCACAAAACACCTCAAGACCACTTAGCAAAGAGATTTTATGAAGGATTTGGAGTTTTTATTGGTGGATTTGAAGATTGAGCAAGAAATAGAAGGCAAGGAAATGATAGCTTTTGTTTCTTTTCCTTGAAGAGAGAGCCGGCTATGAAGCTTTAGAAATAGGCATGCATTTTTGGCAATTTTTTGATTTATTTGTAAAGTAGTGAATAGTGTAGTCAAAGTCCAAGACTTAATCTTATGGTGACACTTGTCACCTTTTGGTTCAAAACTTATCTTTTTGTCTCTCTAATACAAATATCTTAACACCTTGTACAATAATATCACTTAATACAAAATTCCAACAAGTTGTCAAAAATATAATGCATTTACCGCACAAGCGGGTCCCACGTTCAAAATACGCTCATAATTTCTCAAAAACTTACCGATACTAGAAAAATCATTTTAAAACAATCTTTGCTCATAAACTTTATCTGGGGAATTTTTCTAATAAAGAATATATAGAAAAGGCGGGCGATTAAATAAAATAAACCGTAGAAATTTCTTTCGGGGCGTCACAAACTCCCCTCCTTAAAAGAATGTCGTCCTCGACATTCCCTCTTGTACCAATCAAGTCAAGACATTTCGCAAAAATCACTAATATTGCAAACCAAACCCACAGTCCGGCATCCTAAACTTCAAGCCTAGGATACACTACAGAGATCTGAAGCCTAAGCTCTGATACCAACTGTGACGGCCCCGCTTCTCCCAAGGGCGAACCAGAGGGTTCGGCGGGCCGCCTGCCCAGCTCTCGCCGGGACTCAGTTGTTCACTACAATCCTCAAATGAATTACAAGAATAAACCTCAAATATTACAATATAAATCTCCAATATACATCAAATTCTCCAAAAATTACATGTCATAAGCGAAGCGAAAACAATTCCCAACTATACATAAAATGATTCCAAATCCAAACTGTACAAGATATAAGCCATCCAGCCACGTGAATAAGTACTACAAGCCTTCCTTCGCCTTGAGCCCTGTGGAGGGAAAATATCGTTTTTGGGATGAGCTAGAAGCTCAGCGAGTAACCCGGAAAATCATTAAATAAATATATTTCACAGTGTTGCATTTTGATGATTTCGATGATGTCATGATTCAGAGATCAAATGTCCGTTTAGTGCTCTCGTGAGCCAGTGAAATCATTGCACTTGAACACCCAACGCTCAAATAGATCATTTAACATTAACATTGAGAGGGAGCCCCTTTTTGAGCTCCAGATAAACATGAACATGAACCATAAACAAGGTGGAGACGTTGGTGTCCAGCACAAGACTTTCCCAGAACTCATTGAAGCCAAATCATGTCATGAATCCACATGCAAGCACGCATGATATGCAATCGAGTAAATAATGCAGGAAACGGTTCATAAATAACTTTAGAAATAGTTTGAGGTCACTCACCTCCATGGCTAAGAAATCATCCATCATATAACATTGCCTTACTCAAATCCGAGCCTTAGATCAGAAACCCAATGCAAACAAGTTCCTTCAAAGTTCGGACAGCACTTCCCCTGAATTTGCTAACTTTTCCAGCCATCAGGGCTTCATTATTTCCTCATTCCAACCCCAAAGGTACACACACAACAACAAGTTCATCCAATAGCCATTCAGCAATCTCCAAGTAGTACTAGTACAAGTCAAGCAAGGGAAAAGTCCGGAAATGAAAGTTAAGCTCAAAACCAGAAAAACAGTTTTGGACGTCATTTTCCGGTAAAGGTACCAAAGGCGCTACGATTGTCGGATGAAGGTTCAAGACCCACCGTTTCGAAGTTAAGATATAGGGTTACAATGTTACAGAAGGTCACCCAACCCAGTTGCGAGTGTAACCAGGTCAAAAATGCAAGATACTATACCAGAATCACAAAAACAGATTCACAGAACGCATTCTAGCGGAAACATAATAACTCAGGCTCTCCAAGTCCAAATCCAGAAATTCAAAAACTAGCTGAAATCTAAGAAACAGGGCTACATTTCATCAGAAGACCTCAACAACCAATTCGGAAGCAATTCCAGCCAAAACAACCAATTACAGGCGCAATTCTTGCATTCGGGTAAAACCAGAACAGCAATAGTAATTTCGACTTTTCTCATTCTACACTACTCCTATTGATCTGAAATTTAGTAGGTACCTCTAAAATGTCATTCCCTACAACTTTCATGTTTTAAGCCAAGGCCAATTCGGCCTCTAACTAGGAGCTAAAAATTCGGACAGAATGTTTCTTCACAAAACCTAATTTTCTGAAATTTCTTCCAAAACAGAAATTGGTTGCAATTCATCACTTTTTCCACCTTCTAGAATCATTATATACCATTTCCAATCGTCATAGATAGCCACACAATCATGCTTATATTGAAACAGAAAAATCCCCAAAAATAATAAAACTTCATCACTTCAACCACAAATAAAGAAATAATCCATAAAAGTGCATCTTATACCACCACCAATCATGAATTGAACATCATTAGAGGAAGGAGAGGGTTCCTTCACAACTCACCTTAGCAATACAAGAGATAGAGCAACTAGCCACCTTAGCTTTCCAAACAACTCCACAAAACACCTCAAGACCACTTAGCAAAGAGATTTTATGGAATGATTTGGAGTTTTATTGGTTGGATTTGAAGATTGAGCAAGAAATAGAAGGAAGAAATTGATAGCTTTTGTTTCTTTTCCTTTGAGAGAGAGCCGGCTATGAAGCTTTAGAAATAAGGATGATTTTTGGCAATTTTTTGATTTATTTGGTAAAGTAGTGAATAGTGTAGTCAAAGTCCAAGACTTAATCTTATGGTGACATTTGTCACCTTTTGGTTCAAAACTTATCTTTTTGTCTCCCTAATACAAATGTCTTAACACCTTGTACAATAATATCACTTAATACAAAATTCCAACAAGTTGTCAAAAATATAATGCATTTACCGCACAAGCGGGTCCCACGTTCAAAATACGCTCATAATTTCTCAAAAACTTACCGATACTAGAAAAATCGTTTTAAAACAATCTTTGCTCATAAACTTTATCTGGGGAATTTTTCTAATAAAGAAAATATAGAAAAGGCGGGCGATTAAATAAAATAAACCGTAGAAATTTCTTTCGGGGCGTCACAAACTCCCATCCTTAAAAGAATGTCGTCCTCGACATTCCCTCTTGTACCAATCAAGTCAAGACATTCCGCAAAAATCACTAATATTGCAAACAAAACCCACAGTCCGGCATCCTAAACTTCAAGCCTAGGATACACTACAGAGATCTGAAGCCTAAGCTCTGATACCAACTGTGACGGCCCCGCTTCTCCCAAGGGTGAACCAGAGGGTTCGGCGGGCCGCCTGCCCAGCTCTCGCCGGGACTCAGTTGTTCACTACAATCCTCAAATGAATTACAAGAATAAACCTCAAATATTACAATATAAATCTCCAATATACATCAAATTCTCCAAAAATTACATGTCATAAGCGAAGCGGAAACAATTCCCAACTATACATAAAATGATTCCAAATCCAAACTGTACAAGATATAAGCCATCCAGCCACGTGAATAAGTACTACAAGCCTTCCTTCGCCTTGAGCCCCGTGGAGGGAAAAAAATCGTTTTGGGATGAGCTAGAAGCTCAGCGAGTAACCAGGAAAATCATTAAACAAATATATTTCACAGTGTTGCATTTCGATGATTTCGATGATGTCATGATTCAGAGATCAAATGTCCGTTTAGTGCTCTCGTGAGCCAGTGAAATCAATGCACTTGAACACCCAACGCTCAAATAGATCATTTAACATTAACATTGAGAGGGAGCCCCTTTTTGAGCTCCAGATAAACATGAACATGAACCATAAACAAGGTGGAGACGTTGGTGTCCAGCACAAGACTTTCCCAGAACTCATTGAAGCCAAATCATGTCATGAATCCACATGCAAGCACGCATGATATGCAATCGAGTAAATAATGCAGGAAACGGTTCATAAATAACTTTAGAAATAGTTTGAGGTCACTCACCTCCATGGCTAAGAAATCATCCATCATATAACATTGCCTTACTCAAATCCGAGCCTTAGATCAGAAACCCAATGCAAACAAGTTCCTTCAAAGTTCGGACAGCACTTCCCCTGAATTTGCTAACTTTTCCAGCCATCAGGGCTTCATTATTTCCTCATTCCAACCCCAAAGGTACACACACAACAACAAGTTCATCCAATAGCCATTCAGCAAGCTCCAAGTAGTACTAGTACAAGTCAAGCAAGGGAAAAGTCCGGAAATGAAAGTTAAGCTCAAAACCAGAAAAATAGTTTTGGACGTCATTTTCCGGTAAAGGTACCAAAGGCGCTACGATTGTCGGATGAAGGTTCAAGACCCACCGTTTCGAAGTTAAGATATAGGGTTACAATGTTACAGAAGGTCACCCAACCCAGTTGCGAGTGTAACCAGGTCAAAAATGCAAGATACTATACCAGAATCACAAAAACAGATTCACAGAACGCATTCTAGCGGAAACATAATAACTCAGGCTCTCCAAGTCCAAATCCAGAAATTCAAAAACCAGCTGAAATCTAAGAAACAGGGCTACATTTCATCAGAAGACCTCAACAACCAATTCGGAAGCAATTCCAGCCAAAACAACCAATTACAGGCGCAATTCTTGCATTCGGGTAAAACCAGAACAGCAATAGTAATTTCGACTTTTCTCATTCTACACTACTCCTATTGACCTGAAATTTTGTAGGTACCTCTAAAATGTCATTCCCTACAACTTTCATGTTTTAAGCCAAGGCCAATTCGGCCTCTAACTAGGAGCTAAAAATTCGGACAGAATGTTTCTTCACAAAACCTAATTTTCTGAAATTTCTTCCAAAACAGAAATTGGTTGCAATTCATCACTTTTTCCACCTTCTAGAATCATTATATACCATTTCCAATCATCATAGATAGCCACACAATCATGCTTATATTAAAACAGAAAAATCCCCAAAAATAATAAAAACTTCATCACTTCAACCACAAATCAAGAAATAATCCATAAAAGTGCATCTTATACCACCACCAATCATGAATTGAACATCATTAGAGGAAGGAGAGGGTTCCTTCACAACTCACCTTAGCAATACAAGAGATAGAGCAACTAGCCACCTTAGCTTTCCAAACAACTCCACAAAACACCTCAAGACCACTTAGCAAAGAGATTTTATGGAAGATTTGGAGTTTTATTGGTTGGATTTGAAGATTGAGCAAGAAATAGAAGGAAGAAATTGATAGCTTTTGTTTCTTTTCCTTTGAGAGAGAGCCGGCTATGAAGCTTTAGAAATAAGGATGATTTTTGGCAATTTTTTGATTTATTTGGTAAAGTAGTGAATAGTGTAGTCAAAGTCCAAGACTTAATCTTATGGTGACATTTGTCACCTTTTGGTTCAAAACTTATCTTTTTGTCTCCCTAATACAAATGTCTTAACACCTTGTACAATAATATCACTTAATACAAAATTCCAACAAGTTGTCAAAAATATAATGCATTTACCGCACAAGCGGGTCCCACGTTCAAAATACGCTCATAATTTCTCAAAAACTTACCGATACTAGAAAAATCGTTTTAAAACAATCTTTGCTCATAAACTTTATCTGGGGAATTTTTCTAATAAAGAAAATATAGAAAAGGCGGGCGATTAAATAAAATAAACCGTAGAAATTTCTTTCGGGGCGTCACAAACTCCCATCCTTAAAAGAATGTCGTCCTCGACATTCCCTCTTGTACCAATCAAGTCAAGACATTCCGCAAAAATCACTAATATTGCAAACCAAACCCACAGTCCGGCATCCTAAACTTCAAGCCTAGGATACACTACAGAGATCTGAAGCCTAAGCTCTGATACCAACTGTGACGGCCCCGCTTCTCCCAAGGGCGAACCAGAGGGTTCGGCGGGCCGCCTGCCCAGCTCTCGCCGGGAGTCGTTCACTACATGTCCTCAAACTGTACATATCCTCAAATGAACCTCAAAAAATTAACCTCAAATATTACATACATCAAATCTCCAAAAATTATCAAATGTCAAAGATTACATGCGGAAGCACGATTCCCAAACAATTATACATATAAATGTAATAATGATTCAAATCCAAACTGTACTGTACAAGATATAAGCCATCCAGCCACGTGAATAAGTACTACAAGCCTTCCTTCGCCTTGAGCCCCGTGGAGGGAAAAAAATCGTTTTGGGATGAGCTAGAAGCTCAGCGAGTAACCAGGAAAATCATTAAACAAATATATTTCACAGTGTTGCATTTCGATGATTTCGATGATGTCATGATTCAGAGATCAAATGTCCGTTTAGTGCTCTCGTGAGCCAGTGAAATCATTGCACTTGAACACCCAACGCTCAAATAGATCATTTAACATTAACATTGAGAGGGAGCCCCTTTTTGAGCTCCAGATAAACATGAACATGAACCATAAACAAGGTGGAGACGTTGGTGTCCAGCACAAGACTTTCCCAGAACTCATTGAAGCCAAATCATGTCATGAATCCACATGCAAGCACGCATGATATGCAATCGAGTAAATAATGCAGGAAACGGTTCATAAATAACTTTAGAAATAGTTTGAGATCACTCACCTCCATGGCTAAGAAATCATCCATCATATAACATTGCCTTACTCAAATCCGAGCCTTAGATCACAAACCCAATGCAAACAAGTTCCTTCAAAGTTCGGACAGCACTTCCCCTGAATTTGCTAACTTTTCCAGCCATCATGGCTTCATTATTTCCTCATTCCAACCCCAAAGGTACACACACAACAACAAGTTCATCCAATAGCCATTCAGCAAGCTCCAAGTAGTACTAGTACAAGTCAAGCAAGGGAAAAGTCCGGAAATGAAAGTTAAGCTCAAAACCAGAAAAACAGTTTTGGACGTCATTTTCCGGTAAAGGTACCAAAGGCGCTACGATTGTCGGATGAAGGTTCAAGACCAACCGTTTCGAAGTTAAGATATAGGGTTACAATGTTACAGAAGGTCACCCAACCCAGTTGCGAGTGTAACCAGGTCAAAAATGCAAGATACTATACCAGAATCACAAAAACAGATTCACAGAACGCATTCTAGCGGAAACATAATAACTCAGGCTCTCCAAGTCCAAATCCAGAAATTCAAAAACTAGCTGAAATCTAAGAAACAGGGCTACATTTCATCAGAAGACCTCAACAACCAATTCGGAAGCAATTCCAGCCAAAACAACCAATTACAGGCGCAATTCTTGCATTCGGGTAAAACCAGAACAGCAATAGTAATTTCGACTTTTCTCATTCTACACTACTCCTATTGATCTGAAATTTAGTAGGTACCTCTAAAATGTCATTCCCTACAACTTTCATGTTTTAAGCCAAGGCCAATTCGGCCTCTAACTAGGAGCTAAAAATTCGGACAGAATGTTTCTTCACAAAACCTAATTTTCTGAAATTTCTTCCAAAACAGAAATTGGTTGCAATTCATCACTTTTTCCACCTTCTAGAATCATTATATACCATTTCCAATCATCATAGATAGCCACACAATCATGCTTATATTAAAACAGAAAAATCCACAAAAATAATAAAACTTCATCACTTCAACCACAAAATACAAGAATAATGCCATAAAAGTGCATCTTATACCACCACAATCATGAAATGAACATCATTAGAGGAAGGAGAGGGTCCTTTCAACAACTCACCTTAGCAATACAAGAGATAGAGCAACTAGCCACCTTTAAGCTTCCAAACAACTCCACAAACACCTCAAGACCACTATAGCAAAGGATTTTATGGAAGGTTTGGAGTTTTATGGTTGGATTTTGAAGATTGAGGCAAGAAATAGACAGGAAGAAATTGATAGCTTTTGTTTCTTTCCGGGTTTGAGAGAGCCGCCGCTATGAAGCTTTAGAAATAGGATGATTTTGGCAATTCTTTTGATTATTGGTAAGTACCGTGAATAGTAGTATTGTAGTCAAAGCTCCAAGGACTTAATCGTTATATGACAATTTGTCACCTTTTTGGTTCAAACTTATCTTTTTGTTCTCCCTAAATACAAATGTCTTAACACCTTGCTACAATAATATTCACTTAATACAAAATTCAAACAGTTAGTCAAAAATATATGCAATTTACCGCACAGCGGGTCCCACGTTCAAACATACGCTCATATTTTCCAAAACTTACCGATACTAGAAAAATCGTTTTAAAACAATCTTTGCTCATAAACTTTATCTGGGGAATTTTTCTAATAAAGAAAATATAGAAAAGGCGGGCGATTAAATAAAATAAACCGTAGAAATTTCTTTCGGGGCGTCACAAACTCCCCTCCTTAAAAGAATGTCGTCCTCGACATTCCCTCTTGTACCAATCAAGTCAAGACATTCCGCAAAAATCACTAATATTGCAAACCAAACCCACAGTCCGGCATCCTAAACTTCAAGCCTAGGATACACTACAGAGATCTGAAGCCTAAGCTCTGATACCAACTGTGACGGCCCCGCTTCTCCCAAGGGCGAACCAGAGGGTTCGGCGGGCCGCCTGCCCAGCTCTCGCCGGGACTCAGTTGTTCACTACAATCCTCAAATGAATTACAAAAATAAACCTCAAATATTACAATATAAATCTCCAATATACATCAAATTCTCCAAAAATTACATGTCATAAGCGAAGCGGAAACAATTCCCAACTATACATAAAATGATTCCAAATCCAAACTGTACAAGATATAAGCCATCCAGCCACGTGAATAAGTACTACAAGCCTTCCTTCGCCTTGAGCCCCGTGGAGGGAAAAAAATCGTTTTGGGATGAGCTAGAAGCTCAGCGAGTAACCAGGAAAATCATTAAACAAATATATTTCACAGTGTTGCATTTCGATGATGTCATGATTCAGAGATCAAATGTCCGTTTAGTGCTCTCGTGAGCCAGTGAAATCGTTGCACTTGAACACCCAACGCTCAAATAGATCATTTAACATTAACATTGAGAGGGAGACCCTTTTTGAGCTCCAGATAAACATGAACATGAACCATAAACAAGGTGGAGACGTTGGTGTCCAGCACAAGACTTTCCCAGAACTCATTGAAGCCAAATCATGTCATGAATCCACATGCAAGCACGCATGTTATGCAATCGAGTAAATAATGCAGGAAACGGTTCATAAATAACTTTAGAAATAGTTTGAGGTCACTCACCTCCATGGCTAAGAAATCATCCATCATATAACATTGCCTTACTCAAATCCGAGCCTTAGATCAGAAACCCAATGCAAACAAGTTCCTTCAAAGTTCGGACAGCACTTCCCCTGAATTTGCTAACTTTTCCAGCCATCAGGGCTTCATTATTTCCTCATTCCAACCCCAAAGGTACACACACAACAACAAGTTCATCCAATAGCCATTCAGCAAGCTCCAAGTAGTACTAGTACAAGTCAAGCAAGGGAAAAGTCCGGAAATGAAAGTTAAGCTCAAAACCAGAAAAACAGTTTTGGACGTCATTTTCCGGTAAAGGTACCAAAGGCGCTACGATTGTCGGATGAAGGTTCAAGACCCACCGTTTCGAAGCTAAGATATAGGGTTACAATGTTACAGAAGGTCACCCAACCCAGTTGCGAGTGTAACCAGGTCAAAAATGCAAGATACTATACCAGAATCACAAAAACAGATTCACAGAACGCATTCTAGCGGAAACATAATAACTCAGGCTCTCCAAGTCCAAATCCAGAAATTCAAAAACCAGCTGAAATCTATGAAACAGGGCTACATTTCATCAGAAGACCTCAACAACCAATTCGGAAGCAATTCCAGCCAAAACAACCAATTACAGGTGCAATTCTTGCATTCGGGTAAAACCAGAACAGCAATAGTAATTTCTACTTTTCTCATTCTACACTACTCCTATTGACCTGAAATTTTGTAGGCACCTCTAAAATGTCATTACCTAAACTTTCATGTTTTAAGCCAAGGCCAATTCGGCCTCTAACTAGGAGCTAAAAATTCGGACAGAATGTTCCTTCACAAAACCTAATTTTCTGAAATTTCTTCCAAAACAGAAATTGGTTGCAATTCATCACTTTTTCCACCTTCTAGAATCATTATATACCATTTCCAATCATCATAGATAGCCACACAATCATGCTTATATTAAAACAGAAAAATCCCCATAAAACTTCATCATACAAATCCCATGCCACCACAACATCATTGTTCCTTCACAACTCACCTTAGCAATACAAGAGATAGAGCAACTAGCACCTTAGCTTTCCAAACAACTCCACAAAAACCTCACCACTTAGCAATCATGAATATGAACATCATTAGTCAAAGGAAGGACAGAGGGTTCCTTCACAACTCACCTTAGTTGAATGCATTTACAAGACGATAGAGCAATCTATTGCCACCTTAGCGAACCAAACAACTCCACAAAACACCTCAAGACACCACTTAGCAAAGAGATTTCAATAGGAATGATTTGGAGTTTTATTAAGGTTGGATTTGAAGATTGAGCAAGAAATAGAAGGAAGAAATTGATAGCTTTTGTTTCTTTTCCTTTGAGAGAGAGCCGGCTATGAAGCTTTAGAAATAAGGATGATTTTTGGCAATTTTTTGATTTATTTGGTAAAGTAGTGAATAGTGTAGTCAAAGTCCAAGACTTAATCTTATGGTGACACTTGTCACCTTTTGGTTCAAAACTTATCTTTTTGTCTCTCTAATACAAATATCTTAACACCTTGTACAATAATATCACTTAATACAAAATTCCAACAAGTTGTCAAAAATATAATGCATTTACCGCACAAGCGGGTCCCACATTCAAAATACGCTCTTAATTTCTCAAAAACTTACCGATACTAGAAAAATCATTTTAAAACAATCTTTGCTCATAAACTTTATCTGGGGAATTTTTCTAATAAAGAAAATATAGAAAAGGCGGGCGATTAAATAAAATAAACCGTAGAAATTTCTTTCGGGGCGTCACAAACTCCCCTCCTTAAAAGAATGTCGTCATCGACATTCCCTCTTGTACCAATCAAGTCAAGACATTCCGCAAAAATCACTAATATTGGAAACCAAACCCACAATCCGGCATCCTAAACTTCAAGCCTAGGATACACTACAGAGATCTGAAGCCTAAGCTCTGATACCAACTGTGACGGCCCCGCTTCTCCCAAGGGCGAACCAGAGGGTTCGGCGGGCCGCCTGCCCAGCTCTCGCCGGGACTCAGTCGTTCACTACAATCCTCAAATGAATTACAAGAATAAACCTCAAATATTACAATATAAATCTCCAATATACATCAAATTCTCCAAAAATTACATGTCATAAGCGAAGCGGAAACAATTCCCAACTATACATAAAATGATTCCAAATTCAAACTGTACAAGATATAAGCCATCCAGCCACGTGAATAAGTACTACAAGCCTTCCTTCGCCTTGAGCCCCGTGGAGGGAAAAAAATCGTTTTGGGATGAGCTAGAAGCTCAGCGAGTAACCAGGAAAATCATTAAACAAATATATTTCACAGTGTTGCATTTCGATGATTTCGATGATGTCATGATTCAGAGATCAAATGTCCGTTTAGTGCTCTCGTGAGCCAGTGAAATCATTGCACTTGAACACCCAACGCTCAAATAGATCATTTAACATTAACATTGAGAGGGAGCCCCTTTTTGAGCTCCAGATAAACATGAACATGAACCATAAACAAGGTGGAGACGTTGGTGTCCAGCACAAGACTTTCCCAGAACTCATTGAAGCCAAATCATGTCATGAATCCACATGCAAGCACGCATGATATGCAATCGAGTAAATAATGCAGGAAACGGTTCATAAATAACTTTAGAAATAGTTTGAGGTCACTCACCTCCATGGCTAAGAAATCATCCATCATATAACATTGCCTTACTCAAATCCGAGCCTTAGATCAGAAACCCAATGCAAACAAGTTCCTTCAAAGTTCGGACAACACTTCCCCTGAATTTGCTAACTTTTCCAGCCATCATGGCTTCATTATTTCCTCATTCCAACCCCAAAGGTACACACACAACAACAAGTTCATCCAATAGCCATTCAGCAAGCTCCAAGTAGTACTAGTACAAGTCAAGCAAGGGAAAAGTCCGGAAATGAAAGTTAAGCTCAAAACCAGAAAAACAGTTTTGGACGTCATTTTCCGGTAAAGGTACCAAAGGCGCTACGATTGTCGGATGAAGGTTCAAGACCCACCGTTTCGAAGTTAAGATATAGGGTTACAATGTTACAGAAGGTCACCCAACCCAGTTGCGAGTGTAACCAGGTCAAAAATGCAAGATACTATACCAGAATCACAAAAACAGATTCACAGAACGTATTCTAGCGGAAACATAATAACTCAGGCTCTCCAAGTCCAAATCCAGAAATTCAAAAACCAGCTGAAATCTAAGAAACAGGGCTACATTTCATCAGAAGACCTCAACAACCAATTCGGAAGCAATTCCAGCCAAAACAACCAATTACAGGCGCAATTCTTGCATTCGGGTAAAACCAGAACAGCAATAGTAATTTCCACTTTTCTCATTCTAAACTACTCCTATTGACCTGAAATTTTGTAGGTACCTCTAAAATGTCATTCCCTACAACTTTTATGTTTTAAGCCAAGGCCAATTCGGCCTCTAACTAGGAGCTAAAAATTCGGACAGAATGTTTCTTCACAAAACCTAATTTTCTGAAATTTCTTCCAAAACAGAAATTGGTTGCAATTCATCACTTTTTCCACCTTCTAGAATCATTATATACCATTTCCAATCGTCATAGATAGCCACACAATCATGCTTATATTAAAACAGAAAAATCCCCAAAAATAATAAAACTTCATCACTTCAACCACAAATCAAGAAATAATCCCTAAAAGTGCATCTTATACCACCACCAATCATGAATTGAACATCATTAGAGGAAGGAGAGGGTTCCTTCACAACTCACCTTAGCAATACAAGAGATAGAGCAACTAGCCACCTTAGCTTTCCAAACAACTCCACAAAACACCTCAAGACCACTTAGCAAAGAGATTTTATGGAATGATTTGGAGTTTTATTGGTTGGATTTGAAGATTGAGCAAGAAATAGAAAGAAGAAATTGATAGCTTTTGTTTCTTTTCCTTTGAGAGAGAGCCGGCTATGAAGCTTTAGAAATAAGGATGATTTTTGGCAATTTTTTGATTTATTTGGTAAAGTAGTGAATAGTGTAGTCAAAGTCCAAGACTTAATCTTATGGTGACATTGTCACCTTTTGGTTCAAAACTTATCTTTTTGTCTCTCTAATACAAATATCTTAACACCTTGTACAATAATATCACTTAATACAAAATTCCAACAAGTTGTCAAAAATATAATGCATTTACCGCACAAGCGGGTCCCACGTTCAAAATACGCTCATAATTTCTCAAAAACTTACCGATACTAGAAAAATCATTTAAAACAATCTTTGCTCATAAACTTTATCTGGGGAATTTTTCTAATAAAGAAAATATAGAAAAGGCGGGCGATTAAATAAAATAAACCGTAGAAATTTCTTTCGGGGCGTCACAAACTCCCCTCCTTAAAAGAATGTCGTCCTCGACATTCCCTCTTGTACCAATCAAGTCAAGACATTCCGCAAAAATCACTAATATTGCAAACCAAACCCACAGTCCGGCATCCTAAACTTCAAGCCTAGGATACACTACAGAGATCTGAAGCCTAAGCTCTGATACCAACTGTGACGGCCCCGCTTCTCCCAAGGGCGAACCAGAGGGTTCGGCGGGCCGCCTGCCCAGCTCTCGCCGGGACTCAGTTGTTCACTACAATCCTCAAATGAATTACAAAAATAAACCTCAAATATTACAATATAAATCTCCAATATACATCAAATTCTCCAAAAATTACATGTCATAAGCGAAGCGGAAACAATTCCCAACTATACATAAAATGATTCCAAATTCAAACTGTACAAGATATAAGCCATCCAGCCACGTGAATAAGTACTACAAGCCTTCCTTCGCCTTGAGCCCCGTGCGAGGCGAAAAAATCGTTTTGCGGATGAGCTAGAAACTCAGCGAGTAACCAGGAAAAATCATTAAACAAATATATTCACGGTGTTGCATTTCGATGATTTTCGATGATGTCATGATTCAGAGATCAAATGTCCGCTTTTTACGTGCCCGTGAGCCAGTGAAATCATTGCACTTGAACACCCAAACGCTCAAATTAGATCATTTAACAATAATAACAAATAAAAAACTGAGAGGGAGACCCTTTTTGAGCTCCAGAATAAACATGAACATGCACCCCATAAACAAAGGTGGAGACGTTGGTGTCCAGCAACAAGACTTCCAGAACTCATTGAAGCCAAAATCATGTTCAGAATCCACATGCAAGCACGCATGTTTATTTGCAATCGAGTAAAATAATGCAGGAAAACGCGCTTCAAAAATAACTTTAGAAATAGTTTGAGGTCACTCACCCCATGGCTTAAGAAAATCATCCATCATATAACATTGCTTACTTCAAATCCGAGCCTTAGATCAGGAAACCCAATGCAAACAAGTTCCTTCCAAAGTTCGGAACAGCACTTCCCCTGAATTTGCCTACTTTTCCAGCCATCAGGGCTTCATTATTTCCTCAATTTCCAACCCAAGCGTACACACACAACAACAAGTTTCATCAAAGCCATTCATCAAGCTCCAAGTAGTACTAGTACAAGTCAAGCAAGGGAAAAAGTCCCGGAAATGAAAGTAGCTCAAAACCAGAAAAAACAGTTTTTGACGTCATTTTCCGCGTTAAAGGTACCAAAGGCGCTACGATTGTCGGATGAAGGTTCAAGACCCACCGTTCAAGTTAAGATATAGGGTTACAATGCTTACAGAAGGTCAACCCCAACCCAGTGCGAGCTGTAACCAGTCAAAAATGCAAGATACTATACCAGAATCACAAAAACAGATTCCAAGAACGCATTCTAGCGGAAACATAATAACCCAGCGCTCTCCAAGTCAACCAAGAAATCAAAAACTTAAGCTGAAATCTAAGAAACAGGCTACATTTCATCAGAAAGACACTCAAACAACCAATTCAGCGAAGCAATTCCAGCCAAAAACAACCAATTACAGGCGGCAATTCTTGCATTCGGGTAAAACCAGAACAGCAATAGTAATTTCAACTTTTCTCATTCTACACTACTCCTATTGACCTGAAATTTTGTAGGTACCTCTAAAATGTCATTCCTTACAACTTTCATGTTTTAAGCCAAGGCCAATTCGGCCTCTAACTAGGAGCTAAAAATTCGGACAGAATGTTTCTTCACAAAACCTAATTTTCTGAAATTTCTTCCAAAACAGAAATTGGTTGCAATTCATCACTTTTTCCACCTTCTAGAATCATTATATACCATTTCCAATCATCATAGATAGCCACACAATCATGCTTATATTAAAACAGAAAAATCCCCAAAAATAATAAAACTTCATCACTTCAACCACAAATCAAGAAATAATCCATAAAAATGCATCTTATACCACCACCAATCATGAATTGAACATCATTAGAGGAAGGAGAGGGTTCCTTCACAACTCACCTTAGCAATACAAGAGATAGAGCAACTAGCCACCTTAGCCTTCCAAACAACTCCACAAAACACCTCAAGACCACTTAGCAAAGAGATTTTATGGAACGATTTGGAGTTTTATTGGTTGGATTGGAAGATTGAGCAAGAAATAGAAGGAAGAAATTGATAGCTTTGTTCTTTTCCTTTAGAGAGAGCCCGGCTATGAAGCTTTTAGAAATAAGGATGCATTTTGCAATTTTTGATTTATTGTAAAGTAGTGAATATGTAGTCAAAGTCCAAGACTTAAATCTATGGTGACATTTGTCACCTTTGGTTCCAAAACTTATCTTTTTGTCTCTCTAATACAAATATCTTAACACCTTGCTACAATAATATCACTTAAATTACAAAATTCAACAGTTGTCAAAAATATATGCATTTACCGCACAAGCGCCAGGTCCCACGTTCAAAATACGCTCATAATTTACTCAAAAACTTACGATACTAGAAAAATCGTTTTTTTAAAACAAATCTTTGCTTCATAAACTTTATCTGGGGAATTTTCTAATAAAGAAAATATAGAAAAGGCGGGGCGATTAAATAAAATTAAACCGTAGAAATTTCTTCGGGGCGTCACAAACTCCCTTCCTTAAAGAATGTCGTCCTCGACATTCCCTCTTGTACCAATCGAGTCAAGACATTCCGCAAAAATCACTAATATTGCAAACCAAACCCACAGTCCGGCATCCTAAACTTCAAGCCTAGGATACACTACAGAGATCTGAAGCCTAAGCTCTGATACCAACTGTGACGGCCCCGCTTCTCCCAAGGGCGAACCAGAGGGTTCGGCGGGCCGCCTGCCCAGCTCTCGCCGGGACTCAGTTGTTCACTACAATCCTCAAATGAATTACAAAAATAAACCTCAAATATTACAATATAAATCTCCAATATACATCAAATTCTCCAAAAATTACATGTCATAAGCGAAGCGGAAACAATTCCCAACTATACATAAAATGATTCCAAATCCAAACTGTACAAGATATAAGCCATCCAGCCACGTGAATAAGTACTACAAGCCTTCCTTCGCCTTGAGCCCCGTGGAGGGAAAAAAATCGTTTTGGGATGAGCTAGAAGCTCAGCGAGTAACCAGGAAAATCATTAAACAAATATATTTCACAGTGTTGCATTTCGATGATTTCGATGATGTCATGATTCAGAGATCAAATGTCCGTTTAGTGCTCTCGTGAGCCAGTGAAATCAATGCACTTGAACACCCAACGCTCAAATAGATCATTTAACATTAACATTGAGAGGGAGCCCCTTTTTGAGCTCCAGATAAACATGAACATGAACCATAAACAAGGTGGAGACGTTGGTGTCCAGCACAAGACTTTCCCAGAACTCATTGAAGCCAAATCATGTCATGAATCCACATGCAAGCACGCATGATATGCAATCGAGTAAATAATGCAGGAAACGGTTCATAAATAACTTTAGAAATAGTTTGAGGTCACTCACCTCCATGGCTAAGAAATCATCCATCATATAACATTGCCTTACTCAAATCCGAGCCTTAGATCAGAAACCCAATGCAAACAAGTTCCTTCAAAGTTCGGACAGCACTTCCCCTGAATTTGCTAACTTTTCCAGCCATCAGGGCTTCATTATTTCCTCATTCCAACCCCAAAGGTACACACACAACAACAAGTTCATCCAATAGCCATTCAGCAAGCTCCAAGTAGTACTAGTACAAGTCAAGCAAGGGAAAAGTCCGGAAATGAAAGTTAAGCTCAAAACCAGAAAAACAGTTTTGGACGTCATTTTCCGGTAAAGGTACCAAAGGCGCTACGATTGTCGGATGAAAGTTCAAGACCCACCGTTTCGAAGTTAAGATATAGGGTTACAATGTTACAGAAGGTCACCCAACCCAGTTACGAGTGTAACCGGGTCAAAAATGCAAGATACTATACCAGAATCACAAAAACAGATTCACAGAACGCATTCTAGCGGAAACATAATAACTCAGGCTCTCCAAGTCCAAATCCAGAAATTCAAAAACCAGCTGAAATCTAAGAAACAGGGCTACATTTCATCAGAAGACCTCAACAACCAATTCGGAAGCAATTCCAGCCAAAACAACCAATTACAGGCGCAATTCTTGCATTCGGGTAAAACCAGAACAGCAATAGTAATTTCAACTTTTCTCATTCTACACTACTCCTATTGACCTGAAATTTTGTAGGTACCTCTAAAATGTCATTCCCTACAACTTTCATGTTTTAAGCCAAGGCCAATTCGGCCTCTAACTAGGAGCTAAAAATTCGGACAGAATGTTTCTTCACAAAACCTAATTTTCTGAAATTTCTTCCAAAACAGAAATTGGTTGCAATTCATCACTTTTTCCACCTTCTAGAATCATTATATACCATTTCCAATCGTCATAGATAGCCACACAATCATGCTTATATTAAAACAGAAAAATCCCCAAAAATAATAAAACTTCATCACTTCAACCACAAATCAAGAAATAATCCCTAAAAGTGCATCTTATACCACCACCAATCATGAATTGAACATCATTAGAGGAAGGAGAGGGTTCCTTCACAACTCACCTTAGCAATACAAGAGATAGAGCAACTAGCCACCTTAGCTTTCCAAACAACTCCACAAAACACCTCAAGACCACTTAGCAAAGAGATTTTATGGAATGATTTGGAGTTTTATTGGTTGGATTTGAAGATTGAGCAAGAAATAGAAAGAAGAAATTGATAGCTTTTGTTTCTTTTCCTTTGAGAGAGAGCCGGCTATGAAGCTTTAGAAATAAGGATGATTTTTGGCAATTTTTTGATTTATTTGGTAAAGTAGTGAATAGTGTAGTCAAAGTCCAAGACTTAATCTTATGGTGACATTTGTCACCTTTTGGTTCAAAACTTATCTTTTTGTCTCTCTAATACAAATATCTTAACACCTTGTACAATAATATCACTTAATACAAAATTCCAACAAGTTGTCAAAAATATAATGCATTTACCGCACAAGCGGGTCCCACGTTCAAAATACGCTCATAATTTCTCAAAAACTTACCGATACTAGAAAAATCATTTAAAACAATCTTTGCTCATAAACTTTATCTGGGGAATTTTTCTAATAAAGAAAATATAGAAAAGGCGGGCGATTAAATAAAATAAACCGTAGAAATTTCTTTCGGGGCGTCACAAACTCCCCTCCTTAAAAGAATGTCGTCCTCGACATTCCCTCTTGTACCAATCAAGTCAAGACATTCCGCAAAAATCACTAATATTGCAAACCAAACCCACAGTCCGGCATCCTAAACTTCAAGCCTAGGATACACTACAGAGATCTGAAGCCTAAGCTCTGATACCAACTGTGACGGCCCCGCTTCTCCCAAGGGCGAACCAGAGGGTTCGGCGGGCCGCCTGCCCAGCTCTCGCCGGGACTCAGTTGTTCACTACAATCCTCAAATGAATTACAAAAATAAACCTCAAATATTACAATATAAATCTCCAATATACATCAAATTCTCCAAAAATTACATGTCATAAGCGAAGCGGAAACAATTCCCAACTATACATAAAATGATTCCAAATCCAAACTGTACAAGATATAAGCCATCCAGCCACGTGAATAAGTACTACAAGCCTTCCTTCGCCTTGAGCCCCGTGGAGGGAAAAAAATCGTTTTGGGATGAGCTAGAAGCTCAGCGAGTAACCAGGAAAATCATTAAACAAATATATTTCACAGTGTTGCATTTCGATGATGTCATGATTCAGAGATCAAATGTCCGTTTAGTGCTCTCGTGAGCCAGTGAAATCGTTGCACTTGAACACCCAACGCTCAAATAGATCATTTAACATTAACATTGAGAGGGAGACCCTTTTTGAGCTCCAGATAAACATGAACATGAACCATAAACAAGGTGGAGACGTTGGTGTTCAGCACAAGACTTTCCCAGAACTCATTGAAGCCAAATCATGTCATGAATCCACATGCAAGCACGCATGTTATGCAATCGAGTAAATAATGCAGGAAACGGTTCATAAATAACTTTAGAAATAGTTTGAGGTCACTCACCTCCATGGCTAAGAAATCATCCATCATATAACATTGCCTTACTCAAATCCGAGCCTTAGATCAGAAACCCAATGCAAACAAGTTCCTTCAAAGTTCGGACAGCACTTCCCCTGAATTTGCTAACTTTTCCAGCCATCAGGGCTTCATTATTTCCTCATTCCAACCCCAAAGGTACACACACAACAACAAGTTCATCCAATAGCCATTCATCAAGCT